>NW_019524828.1:41783-50397 GCF_002814215.2 Seriola lalandi dorsalis | reverse complement strand
GTCCTGGGTCCATGAGTCATATTCTGTACACTGAGCAACAGACAGTGTTTTTTTGTGTATGTACCAACAGGACCAGGTCTTTAAATATACATCTTTATACATGAAGCCTCCTTCAACACCAGAGCTCCAGGAATAAGTCCCCCCCCCCCCCCCCCCCCCCCGCACTGACTCAGTCCTCACAGTACAATGACAAAACTTCACTCAACTTTCCTCTGCTGTTTCCCATCATGCCCCGTAAACTGTCTTCCAGAGGTGTCAGTAGGAGTCAAGGCTTGACCCTGAGCACACCACAACAAACACCGCACACACACACACACACACCTCTGGGGGAAGTGGGAGCTTTAATAAGAGAAAGAGACGGTCTGTGCAATAAGGGGTGCACGGACCCTGGTCAACCATCCTGCTGGGTGTAGAGGACGTGCTAACCCGGCCCACCGCTACCGTGGCGTGCGTGCTCGATTCCCATGGCTGTCATGGAAAAACCGTGCAGAAAGATCCATTATTTATAACATCTTAGTCATGTTCCCAGGCAGCAGTTTTCTTAAGGAGTTCCCTTCTCCTACACACATGCTACTTTCTCAGCTCTCCCTCCACCCAGCTCATATAAACAACAGAGGAAGAAAAGATGATGAGAAGAAGAACCAGGAGCCAAGAACCTGCTGTGGTCCAGGTCCTCACTACATACTAATGTAGGCAGTGCACTCATCTTATATTATGCAATAGTATAATAGTAATTAATTAATATACAAAATCACCATATAAGGCCTGAAGCTGTGGAACATCTGGAGGACTTGATCAAATGTGCCGCCTGTGTGGTAACATACTGAGGTGCTGGATATCTCTATCTCATCACAGTGTTCATAATTTACTCTCCACATTACAGATTGAACAGACTCTGGTGTTCATTACCACATTTATTGACATCAGAAAATATTATGTTTTTTTTTTTTTTTTTAGTTAAGATTGGATTTATTCAGACAAGGAAAAGTATAGAGCAATATGACTTTCTAGTTTATAAGAATTTTATGTTTATGTTTTCTGAAATGGAAATGGATACAGGAGCTCTTTCACCCCACTTATTTATTTTTATTGATCTTTTTATTGTGATTTAGCCGATGTATCAGGTGGGTTTTGAGTTAGGTGATGGTTACTGTGCGTCGTAGGGGTTGTGTTGTGTATTGTGAGTCTCATTGCGAGTGTGATGAATGATATGAATGTGTATTGATGAATCTGTTGTCACTGAATTATTGTTTAAAACTTTAAGGGGACACCGGGAAGAGTAGCCACTGTTACAACTCAGTGTTTATGAGGATCTAAATAAATACATAGAAACATGGAGAGCGGCACATTGCACATACACTAATAAACCTGGGTTCAAATCATTGAAGTGAAGCTTTGCATGAACCTTCATCACATGTTTGAACTGATGGTTTCTTATGATATTTATATGAATAGTAATTAACATGATATGTACCCATACAGAAATGTAATATATGACATATATGTCCTTATATCAAGAGTGATGTCACCATATATGTCACCCATAAGATGATATGTTATCACATATATACATCCTCTGGATATACATTTATAACATATATTAAAAACCTGTAATAAAATGTGTATATGTACATGTATATGTATATCAAAATATCTATGTGATGAATTTTTATGTGACATGTTGCGAACATACATGTTAACGATTTACGTTTTTGTATATGCAAGTTTATTAAAACAACTTACATAGCCTATGAAATTCTATATGTTTATATATATTATTTCTTATTAGTTTGTCATGTTTATCTTCTCATTCTGAGAAAGTGGAACCCACTGTAAATAATATCAACATATAATGACAGACTTTGGGATGGAAATATATTTGTTTATAATATAAATATACATATATGAACATACTATATTAATATTAAATTATTCAAATTTCTAATAAGTTTCATATATATATTTTTTACATACACTGTGTGCTTTTATGTTAAATGTACATGTATGCCATATAAAATTCCATATATGTACATATAGTGTATTACATTTGCGTATGTGTAAAGAGGAGTGGGTCTCCTGTGGACAGGGTTGAGACCAGCCCTGTTGGTATTACACTTATTCATTTTGCCCTTCCGCCATGTTATAGCTGAGTGGCTTCAGTTCAATGACATGTACTGTCTCATCAGCAGCCTCCACCAAAATATTTTGGTGACACATGTTTGGTGCTGGTCTTGACTCAGTTCCATGCCTTGGACAGTGTTTAGGTGGACATAGTGTTCATTCCAGACAATGAGTGCTCCCTTAATAGAGACTGTCTGTGGCAAGAGAGGAGGAAGCTGAGGGGTCTGTGGTTAAGTGATTAGTAACAGGAAGTAACTCATGGAGAAAGAAAGTTACACACAGGAGAAAATATGTGTGTGTGTGTGTGTGTGTGTGTGTGTGTGCGTGCGTGCGTGCATGTGTGTGTGATGTATTCTGACAGCAATAAGAAATTATCTCATGTAAGTAGATGTTGACTGTCTGTCCTCAGAAGTAGAATAACTCCAGTCTTCATACATGAGACAGACTGAGTGTCATTACAGTGACTGAGTGAGGATGGGCCGGTTGCAGTGATACAGCTCTGTGTTATATAATAAGAAAACATGTCATTTGCTTTGATGAAACACACAAACCAAAATAAGACTTACACCTTTTTAATCTTTATCAGTGTCTCATGGTCTTCATCAACAGACTGGCTCTGATGTCATCATGTGACCCATTGTCTGAAGAGGTAGACTTGGACATCAGACCGGTAAAAAAAAAAAAATTATACACAATATACTGTATATACAGCTATGTAATACACAGTATACAGTATATATACCTATATGATACACAGTACATGTTCCACTAAGTGATACTGTGTTTTCAACATACTGACAGAATTAGCCTGAAGATCAACCTGAAGTGGAAATAAATACCACTGTTATAAATCACTAGTGATTCTACTGTCATTTTCTATTAAGCAATGAATACTGTTAAAGCTTCTGTGTATATCCTCGGTTTATAGACTAACTCCTATTTCAGTATGAGAGCTGCTTCTTAGCGCCACCCAGGGGTGCCATAAAATTACTGCAGAACATGCAGTGTGAGCGATTCAAGCCAAATACAATCAGTCCTGTCTGCTCTGATATGTTAACCCGCCTTTTGAATAACTTCATCCATCTACCACACGAAGGCCAATAGGTGAGGAAGACCTTCAAGAAGACTTGTGTGCATAATACACAGCCAAATTATGTGGAAACAATTTATCTTTTAGGATGAAATAAGACATTATAATTTCTGACAACATTTACATTGTGTTATTGACAAAAGGTGAATTGAATTCAATAATAATATTAACAAAATAATAATAGTAATATCTAATATTAATATTACTTCTATAGCACAATTCATGTATAAAAAACAACACAGAGCGCTTTAGATTGAAACCCTTCCTGCACCCTTTAAATTATTATGCAAATACTAATTTCCAAATATTATATAGTCTTACTTATGATAGGCCTATTGGCAGAAGTACATAGTGTATCTATAAACACATACACAATATTAGTCCAGAAATAATTATCAGTCAGTTGATTACTAATCAACAAAGTAATTGTCACTAATCTTGATAATAAAGTAATTGTCAAACAAAACACAGTTTTATATAATATGTTTTGTTATTGACTGTTGATTAGACAACAAAACACTTTTCAACACAACCAAACAACACAACAAAACTACTGTAGAATAAATAAATGATGAAAACAGTTCAGACATTAAACTACTGCTAACTCTGATATATATTAATCTGACCACAACTAATCACAACCTGTCAATGAAATAGCATCGTAACAAGCGAACTACTGCATCGTAAACACGGTTTACTCACTTATGACTGAGAAGCTTCGGTCGTTTTGCACAGAAACGATAATATTCGAAAATAGCAGAAGTACGTTTGATGAAATGTGAACTTAAGCGTCGTGATGAAATACAGCAGAGCGGGAAAAAACAGTTTATCATTCGAACGAGACATGAAAAACCTTCCTTAGATAGAAAACCTATAATTTTGTCCATGTGACACAGATGGCGCCGTGGCTTAGTTGGTTAAAGCGCCTGTCTAGTAAACAGGAGATCCTGGGTTCGAATCCCAGCGGTGCCTTTTGAGGGGCATTCGCTGTTTTTAGTAGTGTACCATTTGTATCTAATGGTGTTTAACACCGGCACTTTACAATGAACAGTGTAAACCTAATTTAACGAAAGAAAAAAATGTAAACGGTCTTCCTATGTTTCCTTCTATAGTTTAAAGAAGGGCGCGCACTTTCGTTTGTGGTCGCCGTCATGTTTTTACAAATGAAAACGTGTCATAATCATGAAAAAAAACATCGCTGCGAGCAGGGTTCGAACCTGCGCGGGAAGATCCCATTGGATTTCAAGTCCAACGCCTTAACCACTCGGCCATCGCAGCCAGTCGTTCAGTTACCAGACCTCTGCCTTCTTCAACTAGGTATCATGTCACAACGCTCGCCAGTTGTGATAGTGTTACTCTATGTAATGTTTGTTATTTAAAAGAAATCGATTGTAATCGTGTAACCCAGACGGTCCTTATTTTTGCCATCTCCCTCCTCGTGTTTTCCACTTTTTTTCTCTTCTCTTTTTTTAACTTGTCTATGGGTATCACGTGTTACACTGCCACCTACTGGCAACACATAAAAATAACCACCTATCATTACAGTCTGTTAGTGAAAGAAGTGATAAATGGTGATAAGTTGATCTAACCAGTCTATCCATAGAGGATGATAGTGCCCTTGACAATACATCTGCAACCACAATGTATTTTCCGGAGGTGTAGACTTACTCATATCATATCTGCAGTTTTGTCTTCATACACTGAATTCTAGGAGACATGCCAGTGAGGTTCTTTTTGATGCTTGAAATCATGAAGTTTTTTCCTTTTCTTCAGAAACCTTGGGCTTTTATTAAAATATTCTGGCTCTACAAAATTTGTTCATTTGCATTTATCTCTGGATATTATATTGGAAGTTATATTGAATTTCTGTTGTGCCAATAATTCTGACCAGGACTGTATAGCCTATTAAATATATTTATTGGCTCACACATTTCCAGTTTTATTTTTCCAAGTATATTTAATGGACTGGACTCGTTTATTACGGAGGAGAATTAGGACATATGTCTTTTTTTAGAATTCTGACTTTAATCTCAGAATTCTAAGATTAAAGTCAGAATGCTAAAAAAAAAAATCACATGTGGCCCTAATCCCCGTCCATAGTTTACCAATGACATTAAACCGTAGCATAAATTGAACTTTTTGCAGATCCGTTCAAGAACAGAGGCTCTGATGCTGAACATTTGTTGTGACAGAGGCGGGAATTACTCACACAGTGAACCGTCGAGCCCCGGAGGACGGGGAGGTGGGGATGAGGAGGGCTACAAGAGGACCACAGGAGGTCCACAGGACAGACTGATGCAACACTGTTACAGTGTCGGATGACCGCGCTGCACGTGCAGACGAATAGGAGGGAAAGTCCTTGTCACCAGCGGGACCTGGTCTAATGGTTACAGGAGTGTCCCGTCGTTGAACCACAAACCGGGAGTTTAACGGGCTTCATCAGCTGCCGCCGCTGCTGCTGCTGCTGCTGCTGGATCGCGGTGTGCGTCAGTCGCCAGCTATAAACCAGGAGGTGAGTGAACATATAAACTTAGACACAGTTTGATGGAAAAGGTTCAATAAAAACACCGGACGTTTCCTTTCAACATAAAAGCCTAACTATGGTCTTGAAGTAGAACCAAGAAGGAAAGAAAACCCTTTTAAATCAGTAAAATCTAAACGTTTAACAGGTTAAAAAAGCCTTATTTAACCTAAATGTTATTCCAACACAAAAATAAACTATTGATATAATAGCTCACTAACTAAATACTAAATTAAACAAGTTCATTACTCTATAAAGTGATTCCAGCAATAAAATCTTAAAAGTAAATGTCAATTCAAATCAAAAATAATTAATGAAATAATACACATATTAAAAATAAAATGTCCTCTACTCTTGTGTCATCTTCATTTTTTTATAAAATGTCTTAATAATTATAGATAGCAGTTAATTAATGGAAAAGCTGATTCTGTGCTTCCATCACTTTCTAATGACACTTCAGTCACATTACCTGCTTCATTTACTGCACAGTTTTGTTTTGAAAGAGGAAATCACAGAGGCTGTGATGTTGATAACTGTTCAGACCCTGTGTCCTGGTGGATCAGGGACAGTGGACCCACATACAGTCTAGAACTTCATCCAGAACCTGACCCGTTCATGTCTATACCTGCCTTTGTCCTGTGTGTGTGTGTGTGTGTGTGTTGCTGTAAACGCCGTGATATTTCTCAGTACACTTGTCGGCTTATTGTCCAGGCATTTGGTCCAACAGTTTGCAGTAATCTTGTTTGACTGATCCTGCAGTATTAACCCGGTCTGACTTGGGCCAGGTTTAACCTAGTACACCAGGTTACTGGATGAGTCACCAGAGCGGGGTACAGTCTGGTAGCACTGGGAAATTCCTTATTGAGTTTCACACTTAACTGTACTGAAAATAGTAGTGAAGTACTGGAAGTACTGAAAATACATCAACTGAAATACATCAACACTATGACACCATTTCTTTTTCAGTTAGACTTCAAATTCATGTTGTTTTTGTGTTTGGGTCATAAAATGGAGACAAACATTTAAGAAAACCAATTTATTGTGTAAAAAGTCTAATGTAATTTTTCACATTTTTTTCTTTTTTACAAAGTAATAATTACTCTCCTTAGACTCACATCCATGTACGGTGCATGAAAATGTTTTATTACTCGATGGTTACCTGCCTAAAATATTAATAAAATAAACAAATTATTTCCAACAGTTTTTTTCCTCATATGTGAAAACCTTATTGAACTTATAGTAGTTGTAGTATCACTGACACTTTCTTCAGCTTAAGTGACACTGAGATCAATCACAACATTGATCAGATTATTGTTAATCTTAATTCTCTAGTGAAAAAAATTCTTTTAATTTATTCATTTATATCTGAGAAATAAAGATATAATTAAACCTCCGTTACAGATGTGTTCTCCAGTCAACATTTGGACAGATCACAGTTAGCACAGAGATTCGGTCAAACAGGAGGCGAGTGATCATGTGATCATCATAAAAGAAGCAGGAGTTTCTGTTCCTGTCCTGGTGAAGAGTATCTCTGACTTCATGAAGCTGGAGGATGAAACCATCTGAGCCAAACTCTGCATCCAGCAGCAGCTCGCTCTCTCTCTCTCTCTCTCTCTCTCTCTCTCTCTCTCTCTGACTGGTGTTGTTGTAGTAACAGGTGGAGGCACTAGGTGGCTCTGTCTCACCTGTTTCATTACATTGATGTAAAACTCAATGCTGTGCTGTGTTTCATTGTGCGCTATGACCCCCAGGTTAAGAGGTTGTGTGTTATGATGATTATACTTGTTGTATAATAAATACATCATGTCGTGCTGTGGAGATGAGCGGAGCTGAAGAGCAAGGTCAGTGAAGGTGAAGATCAGTGAAGGTGAAGATCAGTGAGTCAGGTCTCCAGGGTGACTAACACTTTAACACCTGCTCTACAGGTCATGTGACAGTGCACACAAGAAACAGCGTACGGATTCATGCTGAGACCAGAAGGCAGTGAGGAGGGAGTGAGAGTGATCTGATCAGTGTCACTCCTGATCAGTGTCACTGATCAGGAGTGACACTGATCAAATCACTCACAACACCTGTAGGTTGTTGGTCTTGTTCATGCATCATGTTGTGTTGCTGCAGTGTTTCAGCCAGAAATCTGCTATTCAGTGAACAAGTTGATCTGTAGTGAGTTTTTGAACATCATCAGGCATCGTGCCGACGACCAGGTGCATTCAAACATCTTCCAGGTAGAACACCTGAAGCCTGAAGTCTGTAGTGTTGCGGTAAGAAACAGATCCCTGCTGTGAACCTCGACTGATTCATGTTGCGGACCTCACTGCTACCTGCGGCAACACACCGTGCAGCCCTTTGTTCTTTTGACACAGTGCTATTGTCTGGCCTGGGCCATATGGAGGAGGGTGAGGAGGGGAGGAGGGTGAGGCTGGTCAGGAGCAGCTGGTGCTTCCTCCTTAACAAAGGTTGACCGATTAGAGGCTTTACTTCTAAATTTAGAGCCAGAGCTGCCTCCTGCTGCACATGCGGACTGTGAATCAGTCCAGTCCAGGTTTCTGTGTCTTAGCTTCACCGCCGACATTAACCTGCAGTGTGTGCGCATGAATAACAAATGCCTGAATTACACTCTGCAAACGTGCTCAGTGTGATTACTCCTCAGATGTTGGTTTGTGTAGAGCTGCTTTGTTGAGATGTGTGAAACTGTATCTGAGGCCTGTGTTTGTTGTGGTTCTGTTTTCATCTCTGCTTCATGTTGATATTTTTTATTATATTATTTATTACAGTTAGGAAATACATGATGAATATTTTTATACTGGTGGGAGGAACTGGGACTGAGCCCTGGGAACAGAGATCTGACCTCTTTTCATGTGTGTGTGTGTGTGTGTGTGTGT
>NW_019524828.1:40117-40897 GCF_002814215.2 Seriola lalandi dorsalis | reverse complement strand
GTCCTGTGAGGAAGATTTCATCATCTTCAGTAAACAGAGCTGCCGACCAGTTCGGCAGACAGGCGGCTGACTTACAGGCTCCTGGAGCGAGAGGCAGAGTTGTGTGGTTGACATGTTTGAACAGCTGCAGCAGAGGGATATCACTGAACAGCAGCAGTGACCTGCAGCTCTGCAGGGAGACACAAACTCTCAAGAGGCTCCAGTTAAAACTCACAAACTCCTGTTTAAAAGCTGCTCAGAGCTGAAGATTCACCCAGTCTGTCTGTTGTTGGTCTGACGTCACTGACCGAGTATGTAAAGTAAAGTCTGAAACTAACTGTTTCACCTCACTCCACCACATTTATGAGATGTCAGACAAAGTGATGAGTGACCAGTTCATACTGGTGACCAGTAGCCAGAGGTGGTGGTATACTGTGGTCTGAGCACAGTATACTTACAGTGAAACAGCTGGTCCCTGTGACAGATGTGTTATCATGCGTGACTGATAGATTAGTGATTAGTAGTTAATAATTAACAATGATGTGTTTTATAACCCTGTTATTAAATCCTCATTCATTATAAGCATAAATACATACACACTTCACTTTAGTAAACTGTGTGAATACACTACATGTTGAGAAGCTATAGATACCGCACATACACATGTATGCACACAAATACACAGACACACACATGTACACACATGAATGTACACCTCAGGGCCTTGAGAGAAAGGAAGAACAGGATGAGTGAGACAGGAGTAAACACTTTCAAATTCCAGCAGAGCAAACCACTGGAACA
>NW_019524828.1:36605-38708 GCF_002814215.2 Seriola lalandi dorsalis | reverse complement strand
GATAGATAGATAGATAGATAGATAGATAGATAGATAGATAGATAGATAGATAGATACTTTATTAAATAATGAATTAATACTAAATAATAGATGTAGTTATAGATAATAGTGTGTGTGTGTGTGTGTGTGTGTGTGTGTGTGTGTGTGTGTCTGGAGTAAGGTGGAGAAAGGAGCGAGGCTGCTTTTTCTCTGGATGCCTTTCTGTCAGCATCACAGGATGACGTCACACTCAGCAAACCTACTCTATCAAGTCAACAACAGTGCGGCAAAACAGAACGGAAACACACCCAGTGTGCCTTCAAATTAAAGCAGGGACTTTGTCATTTAATACACGAACTGTTGTGATGGATTCTGTCAGGTCCTCTTCTCTCTCTCACCTGCACAGTGTCTCTCTCTCAGCAGAGACACACCTGACAGTGACGAGACTTTCTGAACTTCCACCTGTGAGAAGGTGAAACTTACAGGTGAAGCACTTGTGTTTAATTGTGTGGTGAGGGTCAGGGTTGGTTAACATCCTCAATTAAAACCTGATAAATGGCGGATACTATATAAACTGATTCCTGTCCTGTCAGACATCTAGAACAGTTTCCTCAGAGTTTGTAAAACCCTAGACTGTCTCTTTGCGTGGTCCGTCGAGACATTTTATTTTGGAAGCTTCCGGAAATAGAGCCGCCCTCTCCTCACTCGCGCTCCGTCTTCACCGTCTGAGTGTCGGCCGTCAGCAGAATAAGCCTCAGAGCCGTCGGTGCACAGAAACGGGATTTGTTTGAAGACTGGTTCAGGACTGAAGCGGCTCTCTGGTCCAGGCTCGGTCTGCGGGGCTGCTCCGGGTCCATGGCCTGATCTGTACCGGCGGCGGATCGGCTGCAGTCGAAGCCTTCGAGATGCTCCGAGCTCTCTGCAGCTGCACAATAACACCGTCACCGATACCGGCCCGGGGACACAGCTATGCTTTTCAGACGGAGAGCCAGGTAACGTTAGCTAGCTAGCAGGAGAGAGGAGGGGGTGCGAGTATGGGGAGGAGGTGGAAGAGATCACAGCGGGGGGGTTACACCGACTGGGATGCGGTGATTGTGGAGGGCGGCGCTGGGCTGTGATCCTGCAGAGAATCAGGAGGAGGTGTGGGTGGAGGATTTGGGGAGGGGGCGGGGGTGCTTCACATGCAGCGGCCTTTCTTCAACGTGTATTTAACGTTTATTCAACGGTTATTCAACATTGACTCAGTCCATCTGCCACAGCCAATCCCGCGTGAGCGCGCGCGCGTGTAAAAGAAGGCAGTAATGAACTGAAGCTCCTTTGTGTGTGCTGGTGGTGGTGGTGGAGGCGGTGGGTGGAGGCCACTGCTCAGTCCTCTTGAGTGTATTGTTCATACCACTGTTATGTAATGATGTACCTCTGCTGTCCAGATGTTGACCACATGTTACATCTGATGTGGATCAGAGGGAGGTTCGCTGTTCGGACTCAGACGACACAGCTGGTCGCACACTGTCTCTGCTGGGGGCCTCTGTGGCCCCCAGCAAAGTTCTCCTGTTGACCTAACACCACAGACACCACAGGAGCCCTTACAGCCCATGTTATAACACCGTGTCATTCAGAGCCTGTGGTCTGTCAGAAACAAACAACAGTTACATTATAGATTCAAACGTCCACACAGAGGCAGGTCCTGACACATGTCACATAAGTAGACTCGTTACTACTACTTAATTATAATGAGCTGGAGCCACAGACTGTAATTATGTTGTGGCTCCTGTAGCAGAGTTCATCTACTGTTTAAGATGAAATAAACTGTTTGTGGATGTAACAACTCAATTTCCACAACGTCTGAGAGAGAACATGTGTAAAGATCGGTCTGGGTGATTAATTGGAAAATCCATTTTTTATTGAGCTCTATTTGATTTTATAGTATATTATTATTATAGGTTTTACAGGTTCAGACAGAACAAACCAGGTTTAGTATAAAAACTAAGACAGATGTTCCAGATGGTAGAAGGTTCGCACTGATATAAATATCCTGTAAAGTCAGGACTGGTTAAATGAATTAAAGTCCTGATCCTTGATTTACACTGACAAACCACCGGACCCTGTTCACAGGATATTAAAGCT
>NW_019524828.1:33499-36057 GCF_002814215.2 Seriola lalandi dorsalis | reverse complement strand
CATCCATCCATCCATCCATCTATCCATCCACCCATCCATTCATCCATCTATCCGTCCACCATGTATCCATTCATCCATTCACTCATCCATCCATCCATCCATCTATCCATTTGTCCATCCACCCATACATACATACATCCATCCATCCATCATCCCTCTCTCCCTCCCTCCTCCCCCTCCCCTCCTCCAGGATGTTGCGGTGGCTGGTGTGTGGTCGGTTGGGTCCAGTGTGGATGTGGAAAGCTCTGCTGCTCTTCGTGGCCATTGCTTTTGCGGGTCAGCTGCTGGGGGTCATCTTCAACAAGAGGTATCTGATTTCACCAGTTTTTACTATTTTACTTGGTTTTCATTTTAGTTTCACTTCTAGTCTCTACAGCTGTTACAGCCCGGCGGTCAGCTGTAGTCACCTTCCTGTCGACCTGTAGTAATCTGTCCCGACAGCGACTGTACTGAGCTGAGATAGTGACGTGCTCACAGCTTGTTGTCTCCTCACGGAGGAGCTGGAACTTCTGCTTCGTCGCTTTCTACAGTGACTTGGACGTAAAGTGACACAGTGAAATTCATTTGTCTGAAAACTGCTGAGTCTGGTGATCTAACAAGCTAGCTGGTTTTCTTTTACTACACATACACGACATAAAGATTAGAAGTTGTTTCTGTTGTTAGCCTCATTTCACAGCGTGAGAACAAACGGACTGGGACCGAGTGTTTGACCTTTCTCTGCTGTTGTGTTCTACATTAAAATGGTTCATTCTGCAGAGTCTGGACCATTCCCACCCTCTCAGCCGCAGCAGTTTGAAATCCATGAAAACTGAAGGGTGTGGCTCAGCAGAGGTGAGCTCCGTCAGCACGGTCTCTCACCTGAGTGTGAGTCAATCCAGTTACTGTGACCTCCTTATTTAAATGAGCCGATTCCATCGTTAAACCCTGCTGTGATAAACTCTGCTGTGACTGAGCCGTCAAAGTCGTCACAGAGCAAACTGCTGCTGAGTGTTTTCTACCCCTGGTCACCTGCCGGTCTCTGCTGACACCAGGCTCAGTGTAGATTCATGACTAAAACTATGTGTACGCACAAAAACCAGAAATACACATACGCGTTCTTTTCATTAGGATTATAAAGCCGTTCGTTTGCATGCTTCCATTTTTATAAAACTCTCGTTGATGGATAGATAAATCAGGCGTGTGTGCTCAAGCCTCATTTCCACTCCCACAGGAATTTGTTAATGGATGAAGACACTCCCTTAATCAATCAGTTTGTGTAAAGTGATCGGACACAGAGAAGAAAGACGAGGAGGGAGAACAGTTTCACAGATTGGGAAACTGAGGTAAAAACGTTCCTGTTTTACTCTGAACTTCATCTATTGGGACCAGAAAGTCTTGATTTTGAAGGTATTTTTGATGCAAAACAACCGAACCTGTTTTGCTAGCCTAACCCTGACCCTAACCTGTGACAGTGGAATTAGTAGTTGTATAAAAGAGTCAGTAAACTTGAGGTTGCACACTTGTAGATTTTTGTTTTTTCTCTCCCACAAACACAACACACCAGTTACACCTTCTCAAATTCTTCTTGGCAGGTGCACAAATCCTGTTTTACAAATGACAAATTAAAAAACTCATACACTCACATTTTTGCTCCAGTTGCTGCAGTGAATGTGGCTCAAAACACGTTCACACACCCCGTATCAAATAGTGTGTAAAGTCACGGACAAAATGTGCACATCTGCAAATCAGAATGTGAATTCATGCAATGAGAGCTGCACATGTGTAAAACATTTTCTCGCAATAATTTTTTTTTTTTTTCGCACAAACACACGTCAGTAACTACAACTGCTTGAATCTTCCGCTACGAGTCTCAAATGGCAAGTTCTGCACGCTCTGACTTTTGCAACCAAATGTCTCTGCTGCTCTCTCGCAGCTAAACTCTGACCCTGTTGCAGTGTCAGCAGTAAAACTTATAATGATGATAATGAATGAAGCTCCGTGAAGTTGTTCTGGCGTTGTTTTTGTGTGTACGCATCATTCAAGCATCTGGCCCCGCGTGTTTCTATCAGCTGCTGAAGGTCAGCACTTGCAGAGAGTGATGCTGCTTTTACCCCGTCAGTCACCCGCGCCACAGAAAGCAGGATAGTGGGAAGGGTCTGTAAGAGGGTCTGTGTCGATCTGTGCGCCTTTAAACACGTCATTTGTTTGTGCAGTTGTCACGTGCACAGCTGTTTACGGCGTGAAGCTGACTAATTTTCAGCTCGCGGCTGTCTGCTCACTGTGTCTGTGAACCGCCGCAAGAAAACCACACTGAAGAAGAGAGGAACAAACGGAAATATCACATGACTCCTCACACGGTTTCACTGCGTGGAGCAACAACAGCTTCAAAGCTGGATCATGTTTATCTGAGTCAAAGTGGCTTGTTCTGAAACCACACTGTGGGTCTACGGGTTAAAACACAGTGGGGGAGAGGTGACAGACACAGTGGTAACTTCTCACTGTCTGAACTGGCTCCGTGTGTGTGTGTGTGTGTGTGTGTGTGTGTGTGTGGAGGGACTAAGCCAGGTTGAATGAGAGAG
>NW_019524828.1:28131-33405 GCF_002814215.2 Seriola lalandi dorsalis | reverse complement strand
ACCTCCGAGGCTGAAAACTACCAACACTGAAGAACCAAAATCTGCAGTTCCTCTAATGACCACTAGGGTCTGGCTCCAACAGTGAGTCAATCCCCATAGACTCCCATGTTGAAATGTCCAACTTTACAGCAGAAATAAACATGTTTACAGCCTGGTACAAAAACAGTTTTACTCATTCATGACAACTGTTTATATGACTCACCTGTTTACATGATATTACGGAGTAAAGTTATGGAGAACTGAGGGTGTGCTCCTTTGAGTAAACGTATGCTTGCCGCAAACCGACATGATTTTTGTCTTAGCTTGGATTAGCTTTTTGGATTAGCTGGGAGTTAGGGGCGGAGTCAGGCACCGACCAGAAAAGCTTCAAAACCGCTCTTCAGAAACCTATGAGTGACATGGAGCGTCAAGGAGGCTTTATTTACAGTCTATGGTCTGAAGTCGTTCTGTATGTACAATTGAAACCAACCGGCAGTAACAGCAACTCAACCCGTCTCCGATCAGGAATATGAAAAGAGCTAAGCTGTGAACTCAGTCGTATGTCGTGTTGTTTGGTTTGAAGATTTTCTGTTGCGCCTCGGCTGCTGAATGCTCCGCTGTGTTCACCTCGTCTGTGTGTGTGTCTGTCTGCTGTGTGGTGCTGGACAGGTGAGCACAGAGGACTCATCAGAGCTTCTCCTCCGCTGGAGACCTGGCTAACGGAGTTCACTAGAAACCCAAAGCGTCGAGCTGAATAACAGCAGAGCGGAACCACAGAGTTGTTGATAATTATCCCTGCGGATTCTTTCACATCGCACGGAGTCGTTTGACACAGTTGTGAGACGTGCTTTCTGTGTTTTCTTCAACTTCCAGCAGTGTCCAGCCAGCCGCTCGCTCCATCTTCTCGTCCCCTGATGCTCAGGGGCCGTCTCTGGGCTCCTGTCAGCCCTACACCCACATCATGTTCCTCAAGACCCACAAGACGGCCAGCAGCACGGTGCTCAACATGCTGTACCGCTTCGGAGAGGAGCGCGACCTCCGCTTTGCCTTGCCGCTGGGCTACCAGCTGGGCTACCCGCTGCCCTTCAACGCTCACAGGGTCAAAGGTTACCGAGGTCCTAGAGCCATGGAGTTCCACATCATGGGCAACCACATGAGATTCAACAAGCCGGAGGTGAGTTATGCAGAGGAGGGGAGGGGCTTGACACTGGGGCGATGACGATGATGATGATGATGAAGATGAAGATGAGATGATGATGATATTTGTATTGTTAATTAAGCAGATAGAAGAAAATGATGACAGCTCAGATCATGAACTCATCAGTTTTGCTCAGTGAGTGGAATAGATGGATGATGGTTGGCAGACTGCAGTTTCTGCTTCAGCAGGGAGGACGTGCTGAGTGTTCAGACACTTTGACTCTTGACATTTAGCTAAGCCTGAACAGTTTGGTCTCAGGTTACAGCCACAAAGACACGTTCATGTTGTGTTTACATTTAAATAATGGAAGCACCAACGACAGCTGTCTTCTTAAAGAGGTTGACTCGTCAGGCTCAGAGGAGCTACTATAATATATACTGCTATAGGATATATACTATATACCATATATACTACTATACCATATATACTGTATCCTATATACACTACTATAGGTTATATACTATATATCATTTATGCTACTATACCATATATACTATACAATATATACTCCTCTAGGATACATATATTACTATAGGATATATACTACTATAGTTTATATACCATACCATATATGCTACTATAGGATATAGACTATATCCCATATACTATTACAGGATTTATACTATACGACATATACTATTATGGGATATACTGTATATACAGTAAATATGTCCTCCTGTGCCTGCAGGTGGAGAAGGTGATGCCGGCAGACACCTTCTACTTCTCTATCATCAGGGACCCGGTCTCTCTGGCTGAGTCCTCCTTTGCTTATTACAAAGAAGTAGCACCTGCCTTTCGGAAAGCCAAAGGTTTGGGTGACTTTGCCGATGACCCGAAGAAATACTATGACCCTCGCCTCCGCAACAACCACTACGCCCGCAACCTGCTGTGGTTCGACTTCGGTATGGACCACAATGCTAATTTCTCAGTGGCACTGGCTCAGCGCGGCGAGGCCATGATCCGCCGGGCCTTCAAGCTGATTCTAGTGTCTGAGTACTTTGACCAGTCCATGATCCTGCTGAGACACGCCCTCTGCTGGCCGCTGGACGCCGTCGTCTCGTTCAGCCTCAATGCTCGGCAGCAGAAGCCCAGCGGCATCGGGGGGATGAGCGGGAGCTGGGTGGGCAAAGCGGCGGCGGCGGCCGGCGTCGGCGTTAGAGGTGGACATTCACAAGTCAAGACGCCGCCCAATCTGTCACTAACGGAGGAACAGCGGGAGAAGCTGCGGCAGTGGAACGCCTTAGACTGGTACTTATACAAAGCCTTCAACCAGACCTTCTGGGAGGAAATCGAGAGGTTTGGTTTCGCTCAGATGGAGCAGGAAGTAGCTCTTCTCAGGATGCGGCGGGAAGACCTGGCCCGGGTTTGTCTCAGGGACGGCGGGAAACCTGTGGAGGCGCACCGGATCCGAGACAAAAACATCCGGCCGTTCCAGAGTGGACTAGTGAAGATCCTGGGCTATGAGCTCCAGCCGGGGCTGGACAACACCACCAGAACCGCCTGTCTGAGGATGATCAGGCCTGAGATCCAGTACAAAGACGTGCTGGATGCTAAACAGTTCCCACGGGCTCTGGCGGCCCCCGCCCAGCCGGGACAACAGAGCCAGGTGCGGATGGTAAGACAGGACTCATCCAGGACAGGAGACAGGCTGGTGGGGGGAGAGGCTGGAGGGAGGACGGTGGAGGAGGGGGAGAGAGACTGGGACGGAAGCCGTTTAATACGGAGCAACCAGACTTTGATAAGACAAGAACCAGGACGGTTGAGATAGTCGGAGGTGAGTCCTGAACCTTTGAGCCGAGCGGTTTACACAGAGGAAAGAAAAGATTCTCCTTTGCACCTTAACTTTTGGTCGTTTGCTTGTTTTCTGAAAAACTGTCTCTGCTCTTACTTAGTGTTAATCCTTGTGGACTTGACCTTTGACCTCTGGGCGCCTGGAATGCTTTCATGGCTGCAGTAATAAGCTGAAGGTTGCGTGTTCTGTCTCCTGCTGCTGTTGATCTCTCAGTCGTTTGTGACAGAGACACATGGAGTCGGTTTTATTCCCTGCTCATATTAATACTTTTAAAGTGCAGCCTCGGTTTGTGCCTCTCATGTGGAACCGTCACATGAGTCACTGAGCTGTGAAAATACCTGGTGACCTTTGAAACACACAGGCATCAAAAACAGTAGATGAAGATATGTTCCGTCTGCGCAGTGAAAACTTGTTTAACGCGTTTCCAAGTCCAAACAAAGACAGTGTACATAACACTTTAAATATCTGTCGTCTATATCGGTGGTTCCCAAACTTTTCCAACCCATGGCCCACTTAATCTCAAAAATGTCGGTGGCCCACATTTGACCCCGTAACAAAACAGAAGCCAAATACTCTGACACGCCCTCAGAGCACTTTTGATTTGAATGAATTCAGGATTGGAGTGAAAGCAGGGGAAGCTCCGTTTTTCTTTCTTGTTTGACTTGTAGATTCTCCTTCTGTCTCTTGACTCCTCTCAATCCTTCCTGCTGCTAACCAGCTCTCCATTTTGATACTGCAGTTTTTACCATGGATGTGATCTTTCTTTTCTAGCGCGCAGGTACAGGTATATGATGTGGTCCTGTGGTGACAACATAAAAGTTCCTATAATTGGTTCATCACAGTGATAGGTCTTAATACGAGAAGAAGAAGAAAAAAAAACAATGTCTTCGTCTATATTGATGTTCCTTTCGATTATTTTGTATTTTCATTCATAATAATGCATTTATATTGTATATAATACAATGTCTTATTTGAATTAGGAAACTCTGATGTTTTCAAAGATCGCTGGGTATCTTTCAGGAAACCTCTGTAATGTAAAGCATGAGAGGACACACTGAGGTTAGAGTACGTACACAACACTAAGTGTCCATGGTTCGTAAAGGCACTACAGGCTGGTCAGAAAGAATGAATGAATTCTCTCTTAGAAACACTTCCTGTAGTTCAGCTTCAGACTGTGAACCTGAACTGCTTCTTAAATATCTCTTAATAAAACGAGAGGGGGAAAACCTCTGTGGCTTATCCGCTGAAGAGGAGGTGATGTATCCATCGACTGACACATGCAGACTCATTCTCACAGAGATCCACGTCTTTTGAAATTAATTTCATATGAGTGATGGCCAACAGGAAAATAAAAAGTATCTTAAAGATACACTCCCTGATTTTTATAATGTCCTCAACTGATCACACTGAGTCAGTATTATAACAAAATCACTGTGTATTTAAACTTGACCTGATTTTAGATGAAATGATGTTATTGACATTTGTGTTGCTCAGGGACCTAGCCTAGCTTAGGCTAGCCTAGCCTAGCCACCAACTTAAGAAACGACAGCAAAAATAAAAGTCAATCATAAACAAAATGAAAAACAAAATTTATATAAAACTTATTATGTCACAAACAGATTACTGAGAAACAGTCAGAGGTTGTGTATTAACTGTTGAAACTGAAACTGTGGAGGTTAATATATCATTGTCACTGACACCATCTCAGACTGATGAATAATTATTATTATTATTATTATTGTTAACATTATTAGTCGTGATGTTCCTGAAAAATTCTTCAGCTTTGACGAGTAAAAGGAAATTTCTGTGGTTAAACATGAAAGCAGTCCTGGTGTGGGAATTAACACGCTGCTGCATGAACATGTCCATCATTTCATCATTGTATTCATAAAAACACATCTCTACCTCTTTGTGAGTTGTGACTTCTCACACACAGATCTGCGTGTGTGTGCTTGCTGACATTGTCCTGCCGGTTTTCCACATCAGTGAGCCTCACATGTTCCTTCATGGCGATGAACGGGGGGGGGGGGATCATTTATCAGACTGCAGATAAACACTGAGGATGTGTTGTTTACATTAAACACAAACAGCATCAGAAGCCAAGGAGCGGATCTGAAAATAGAGGAATTACAGTGTGTGATATGAGCCTGTTTCATGTGAAGACCTGGTTCTGGACGACTTCAAGAATCCTTTAACTCTCACGTTGTAGTGTTGCTTCTTTTACTTAAATCCTCTTTAGTAGTGTGGCGGACAGCAGCGCCTCAGCATATTATATTAAACTAAATTAAATATTAAACTCTGGACT
>NW_019524828.1:20755-28003 GCF_002814215.2 Seriola lalandi dorsalis | reverse complement strand
TGTGGCTGCACTTTGATAACGGAAGACAGTCTAGTCTTCAAAGTGAGATGTCTGTCTGCTGTGGTTCTGGCTTCCTGCAGCGCAGTCTCTGCTGTGAGGCCGCTGAGGCGCCATGGGCTAAGTTTTTTTATCACGGATGTGCACTCGCCTGAGAACAGAGATAAATGTTGACAGGTGAGGGGTGCAACAGGGTGTTTTAAAGTCACATAGTGAGTTATCCTCCTCACTCTGTGGTAGATGACAGTTTACAGTACGGTATTGTTTATTCTTCATGTTACACCTACAGACTAGTGGAGTCCTGGTATCTAAAAATAACACACACAGCCTCTGACCAATCAGAGCCCAGCATTCTCCATGACCAGGATATACATTCAGTCGAGGACAGTTCAGGTCGTAAAGATTAAAAACAATTGAGCCAACATGGGGTATAAAGATGTAGTTGACTCTCCTCTTCATCAGTCCAGGTGACAGTCTGAAGAACATGAGTGAGCTCTCAGTGTTGTGGTTCAGGATCACTTACATGTACCGGCTGCTCTGGGTCTGCATGTGCAGGTGTCGGGTGAAGGAGGCTTGAAGTGTGTGTACCTGCAAAAGTTCTCTGAGATTCTGTGTTCTAAGTGTTCCCTGTGTTCTCAGTGTTCTCTGAGATCTCAGTGTTCTGTGAGACTCAATGTTCTCAGTGTTCCCTGAGTTCTCAGTGTTCTCTGGGTTCTCTGAGTTCTCTGAGTTCCTTGAGTTCTCAGTGTTCTCAGTGTTCTCCATCCTGTGCAGTGATTAATGTCCCCTCACAGCCTCCTCTGTTTCCTCTGCTGGAAAGCAGATTGTTAATCAGCTTTCACGTCACATAGATTTTACACAGAGTGACAGATGATATTTTAACATTAAAGGGTTCCGACTTTCCCTTCTATTGGTTAATATTAGTTTAATTATAATCTGAGACTCAATTTTCCCACACTTAAATTTGGCTTCAGTTTGGTGATTCATCATCACAGTGATGTTTGGAGGCAGAATGGAGCAGAGCCAACACGTGGTCATGATCCTGGATCGTCACACCCTGTACCGCATTCCTTCCCTGGTCACAGTATTCACAGTATTCACCTGAGTGAGAGTCCACTCTCCACCTTAGAGGTTGATCAGCAGACAGATTCTTGGAGACCAATAAAGATATTTTGAATATTTGAGAGTTAAAAGAAATCAGATTGTTCATTAATGACCTCAAACATTTCAGTTCATCCTCAGCGTCAACACACACCCGTATATCTGTGATGAACTGTCTCTTGTTGCTATGATGAAGTATATTGAAAACAAATGAGCAGGACCACAGAATGTGTAGCTGACTGAGATGAATCAGAGTTTCCACTTATTCAGTATTAATATTATAAATAAATCAACTGCAGGTTCAATAAGTTTTCTTCAGTCAGACATGTCAACTTTGGATACAACATTTCTCCTAATATGCAGATTGGTACAAAATTCACCTTTTGATTTAAGTGACCCCATGACCTTTCCTCTAGTGCCACCTTCAGGACGTTCAGCTCCACTGCTACGGCTCTAAGAACAGGAAGTCATCAGTTTGACTGGGGTCGGGATTTTATTTGCACCAATGCCGTCACTTTATAGTGATGACTTCTTATATTACGGGGAATAACTGGACTAAACCCAGCAGATGTTTCTCCACTGAGGACAAAACAGCTGCAGTCACAGAAACAACAGGGTTTTTTGTTTTTTTTGCCTTAGGACGTCATATAATGGACCAGGGCTTCTGTATTTATTACTCTGTTTGTACATACTGTATTTATCAGGTTGTTCTCTGTAGAGGTGACGAGGGGAAGAGTGTGTCGGTCACAGCACGATGGAGTGCTGAAGGTACTGAAGACAATGTGTGAAAGGTGAATAGCACCTGACAGTGGAACAGTTCATCACCCTGAACAAAAATCAGATTATTTCATGTGTTTAAACCACGGCAACCAAACCTCAGCAAAGTATCAGTGGTCATGCATCAAGAAATACACACATTAGCATTACTGTTGTTATCACAACATCACGAGATAAGAGACATGATAATCCAATGAAAATGGTTTGGTTTTGTTATCAAGCTGAAGACAAAAACATGCTCTATAGTGCAGCAGGTAACTGCAGTATTCTTTCAAATGTGGATACAAGCACCAAAATTGGTATGTTTATTTTTCAGGTACCATTAATTTGTAAAATATTTCAAAATTTCAAGATGGCTGCAATTTCTGGCTTCGGAAACACATATTCTACCACACAATTTTACCAACGAGACAGATTACAATGATTTTGCAATTGAATCCTGTGTATTAGACTATGAGGATGTCAATTTATTTGTGCAATTTCTAATATGTAATGTGAACAATGCTACATAAAACACAATGTATTTGTAAACCATTTATTATGAATGATGAACTAAAAGTTCAGTAACTTTTTAGCGCTAGGTTAGTTAGGGAGTTTTTTTGGAATATTTCTTTTTTGTGAGTCATTTTTTTTTCACCTTCTACAGTGTTAAAATGAAAGATCTGACACCTGGATTTTTCATATGAAAAATAGTGAATGAACTTATTGCAAAGAAATAACATTTCCATGCCAGAAATGGTGGCCATCTTGAATTTCCAAGTGGCTAAAGTGTTTTATCAAGAGTGATACCCAAGGAGGAATTGTTCCAAGTTCAGCACTTGTGTCATCATTTGAAAGATTTACGTAAAATATGCAGTTACCTGCTGCGCTACTAGTTTTTATCTAATTATTATCTCATAATAATCGAGATAATAGACAGATGCAGATCTTGTAATTTTAATATATTGTCTCTTACTTATAAGATATTTTCTAATGCCAAGTCACAGAAGTCACAATGATAAGAGAGTTGTTTTTTTTCATTGGTGGATACAATGTGGTTCTGTACACACTGTGTATACACGTTTGTGTTAATCTCGACTCACACTCCCAACACACACACACGTTCTCTGCTGATAGGTAACAAGATAAAATGAAAGTGTCTTCCTAAGCTTTGTTTTTATTCTTCCAGGGAAATGTCTGGTTTAAACATTTAGTGATATGGTACTGTGACTTATTTTGTAGCTCGTTACAAAGTATTCAAGTTTTCATAACGTGAACTTGTTGTATGTTACATAGTGTGTAAGAATGAGAATAAAAGGTGCGTCTTTGTGTCAAACCTTCAATCTCAGTTTTCAGAGGCTCTGGTTCCCAGTGTGCCTCACCTTTGATCGTATTCATCTCTGTCTACTATCCCCACATCCCTGGGTTGTGACTGACAGGAAGGACGTGGATCATCTCTCAGCCTGTTATGGATTTGACTGAACTGGAAGGAGTTCATTCAGAGACAGGAGTGTACCTTGGCTTGGATCTTACTTGAAACTGCATATATTTGTTGAAATTTGTAGTAGATGACGCTCTTTGTGTGCATCCACTGAGTTGTTTTTTTTTTTTCTTGTACTGAATAAACGCAACATTTCTTTAACGTCACTCCCCCGTCTCCTCAGCTCCTTGATTCTGTTGATTCGTTCAGTTTTCAGCAGCTGGATAAAAAAGGGATCGATGGTTTCAACAGGGATCTTCCACTGTTAAATGCTCACCGCGTAATTTGTATTTAAATGAATGAAATGTTCATTTTACTCATCAAAGTATGTTTACGTCTTATGGAGTAGGCCAGCCTGGCCAATCAGTTTGTTTCATTTCCAAGGGATGACCGGATTTCTCAGACCAAGCGCAAGTTCTTACTTTTGGGAAACATGCCCAGTGTTACTGGGGTTATCGACTGCACTCATGTGTTTATACAAGCACCCCATGAGAGAGAGTGGGAGGACATCAACAGAATGGGGGAGGCACAGCATAAACATACAACTTGTGGGTTACGCTGACCTCATAATCATGAACTGTGCCGTGAAGTGCCCTGGGTCTGTCCATGATGGCCGTATCCTGAGGGAAAGCACCCCATACAGAGAGCTCCAAACCAACCCAGCAGATGGCATAATATTAGGAGACAGCACCTATCCACTCCTACCATGGCTGATGACCCCCTTTCTTGCATGAAACACACCGGAGCAGGCACGCTTCAACACTTCTCACCGCATAACAAGAGATGATTGAGCATTTAAATGGAGTTCTGAAGAGGCGCTTTGCATGCCCTAAATACTTGCGAGTGGAACCACAAGGAGCGTGCAACATAATACTTGCCTGTATTGTCCCTCACTGTGATGAGGTTTATGACGCAGCTGAGAGCTGAAAACTCTGACACACCTCCAGCTGTCTCTCAGAATGAGAGACTTACTGGACATACAATAAGGGAGGCCATTGTTAGAAACTAGTTTTGGTTGTGTCATTGTAATTAATATAAAGTGTCAAATGAAAGTTAAAATTGAATATTTTTTGTTGGATTTTGACAGCTATTTGGAGGATTATTTTAGGGGAACAAAATCCTTTTTTTTTTAAACCTTACTGTGCTGAAAGGTGTAATAGCCTAATTTCTTCTTTATCCACTTTGTAATGGTTAAAAAAAAATCTGTTGCAAAATATAAATAAATAAATGTATATATACTACATGATAAATGTTGTTTATTTGACCAGTTGAGATTTAATTTAAATTACATTTTGTTCCTGAAATCCACCCTACTGCTGGGGTCAGAATAATCCTCGTTTTTTGGATCAAAGTTATCCCAATCCTACTAAAAAGTTTTGAACAACACAAACTGAGGGTTTGATCCAGATTAAAACCAAGATTGGATTACGTGATCTAATCTGATATCAGAATCCGTTTTTAGTTTTGAACAACCCATTTTCAAGATTTGATCCAATCCATTATTCAAAATCTGATCAGATTGCTTTTGAACAACTGGGCTCTGGGCTCCACTGTTGTCTGGTGATTGATTAGTTTGGTCTGGTGACTGCTCTGTTTCCATTAACCGTCCTGTGTGTACTGTGAATGAAGGAAGTGAAGCGGAGAAGATTGACACAATCACAATTTTACACAGTGTTATGATATGTGGACTGTTGTAGTCAGCCTGTCTCTGACTCACGGTCTTTTTAACAGAAATGAAGATGTCGTGACCTCTGACCCACGGTCTGTTTACATGGCAACAGATGGCTAATAGTTAGCTTGTGCTAGTTAACGTTACTTAACCGTTGAAATGATGGAACCACTCTGCGACTACTTCATGTATTTTCCTGCCGCTCCGATATCAAGTCTCTCGGACCCGGCGGACTTCACAACTCTTCCCCGGAGACGTCACCTGTACCTCGGGGAGACTGTCCAGTTCCTGTTGGTGCTGCGGTCCCGGGACCCTGTGAGGAGGGATGACGGCTCCGGGGTTTTACCGTGGAGGGACCTGGGGGAATCTCTGTCTGCTCTGGCGAGTGTGTGCGTCGCCGAGAGCCGGCAGCAGAGTCACGGTGAGTGCGAGCCAGACCTCCAGAGCAGCGAGGACAGCGGGGAAGAGGGGCCCGGGGACAGGGAGGCTGGAACCACAGACAACCGCGAAACAAGACCGGAGAGCAGCCGGGTTTTCAGACGGTGCAGCCCGCTTCTTAATCACAACACCTCGGCCACTGGTGGACGACAGGATGGCAGGGAACCGGTGAAGGTAAGGTGGGAGTAGTTTGAGAAGTTTGTCTCCTAGCCCCGTGTCCACACATCTCCATATAACAGGGCTCTTAAATGTTCTGGGACATTTAGGAGAACTTAAAGTTATGGTCTGTAACTTTTCTTCATTTAAATGTCCAAAAAAAGCTATGTTATATTATATATAACGACCTATGTTATAAATGTTGTTGAGTTGTGTTCTTACATTGTTACAATGTTTCCATCAATTTCCAAACCATAGTAACGGTCCGTTGCATTTGGTCACCTGGCAGTGACGTCATATCATCTTTGAGCACGTGTCAGTGTTGTGTTTGTCTTACAGAAGTTCAAAATTTAGTTTTATCTAGTTGTGCGCCTCATTTTTACTTTTCAGTTTTTATTCATTTATTTCTGGTGAACAATTTGTTATTTAGTCATGTTGACAAAAACAAAGGAGCATGTACACATACACATGTACAGACATGGGGACCTGAGAATTGCCATTTAGGAAACACAGTAAGCGGCAACATGGAATCTCCTTATTGAGAATTTCAGATAGTGAAGTAAATAACTTGTAACCAGAAATAGGCATTATGGCAGGATGCACGATTTCTCCATTGGCATTCACAATGGCGATGGAGGTAATCATTAGAGCTTCTAAGTGGGTTGTAGGTGGAGAGAGGCGGCAGGATGGGATGCGCCTTACACCAATTAGGGCCTACATGGATGACATGACGTTGATAACTACAACGGTGCCATGTATGAAAAGAGTACTTGAGAGACTTTATAAAAACTTAAAGTGGGCTAGTATGAAAATCAAGCCTAGTAAGTCTAGAAGTATCTCAATAAGCAGAGGGAAGTTAAGTGATAGGAAGTTTGTAATAGATGAAGAGGAAATTCCAATAATTAGGGAAAAATCAGAGTGTAGATAGGTGGTACAGGGCAGACTTGAATGACGGAGAACAGGTAGTGCAGTTTCGGAAGGATGTTGCTGAGGGACTGGATAGAATAGATAAATCAGGGCTTCCAGGAAAGTTGAAACTGTGGTGTCTGCAGTTTGGGTTATTTCCCAGGCTGATGTGGCCACTGTCTGTATATGAGATTCCAATATCCACTGCAGAAAAAATGGAGATTATGGAAATTATGGAAATAAGTTAGCTTTTACATTAGGAAGTGGCTAGGTGTTCCTAGATGTTTAAGCACAGTGGCACTGTATGGGAAAGGCATACTTCAGCTCCCAGTAACTAGTCTACTGGAGGAGTTTAAATGTACCAAGGTTAGGACAGAGCTCCTGTTATCTGGGAGCAAAGATGTGGTAGTTAGTAAGGTGGTTCCAAACTCAATCAAGGGGAGAAAGTGGAATCCAAGAATCGCAGTGCAGGAGGCAGAAGCAACGCTTAGGCATACAGAGATTGTGGGTAATGTTCAAATAGGCCGGGGAGGCTTGGGGCTTGGCCCAAGCAAACCGGTGTGGAGTAGAGCAGGTCCCAAGGAGAAGACAAAAGCTAGTCGTGGAGCAGGTTCGTAGACAGGAGGAATTATTAAGGGGTGCTAAGGCAGTGGCCCAGGCTAAGCAGGGACAGTGGGTGAATTGGGAAGGTGTAGACAAGAAAAAGCTTAGCTGGAAAGAACTCTGGAGCATGGAGGAAAGTAGT
>NW_019524828.1:20294-20735 GCF_002814215.2 Seriola lalandi dorsalis | reverse complement strand
GTATACGTGGCGACATAACCAGGTTCTAAAAAGCTTAGCTGCAGGAATTGAAGAGTTACGGAGGCAGGCAAATTTAGGAGGACCTAAAACAAAGAAAGTTGCAATCAAGTTTGTTCAAGAGGGAGAGAAAGTTGGTAAGACAACAAGAAGGCAAGGCAGCTTAGAAGGTGCTTGTGATTGGGAAATGCAGGTAGATTTAGCAGGAAAGCTTCTTGTTCCCCAGGAAATAGCCATTACAAAGTAGGGTTGCACGGTATACCGGTACCAGTATAGTACCGCGATACTAGAGTTTTGAAAACGGTACTATACCGGCATTTAAAAACAAACGGTACTTTTATTTCATTTTATTGAATGCAAATGAATTGGTAAATTGGAGCCTGTCTCTTTAAGCACAGCGAGGCCAGCGAGTGTGACGTAGTTGCCCGAGAGGATTTAAGCCGC
>NW_019524828.1:19484-20274 GCF_002814215.2 Seriola lalandi dorsalis | reverse complement strand
AATATATATATATATATATATATATATATATATATATATATATAATTTTATTTATCCCCTACGGGGAATTCATGTGTCCAGCAGCTCTCTGTAATTATAGTAATAACAGTCAATAATAAATAATGAACAATAATAATGAAATGAGTCCACTTCCTGTGGCTGAGGTGTTGTGTATCCTGATGGCAGTGGGAACAAAGGATCTCCTGAACCTCTCTGTTCTGCAGCGCAGTGAGACGAGACGTTTGCTGCAGCTGTAGCTGCTTCTCTGTTCTTCCAGAATGTTGTGGAGAGGATGGTTGGTATTGTCCAAGATGGCCTCCATCTTACATTGCATGCGTCTCTCCACAGCAGTCCTGAGTGAGTCCAGACTCCTGCCTTTACATGCAGGGCGGATGTGACGAGCTTGGCAAAATTTGATATTGTCCACATCATTTCCTTTTGTGATATTAATATTAGCGTGTTCATATCTAGATGAGGATATGGTAACAATAGTTCAGCCCTAAGCTGCATAGCAGTTCACACACATCATTTCTTAAGAGTCCATCAGGGGAGACCATGACATCAACATGTTTTCCCGACTCGTCATTTTGTCAAAATACCCAGTGAGTTAATGCAGAGGACAAAGGAACAGTGTGGATGGTTTCCTGCTCCTTTGCAGAATAAACTCTGAATAAAAAGAGGAAAAGAAGTTGTAACTTAGACAAGAAAAGTCATAGTATGATACTAATGAAAGGATTTTACACAAATAATCATAATATGAGAAGAAAGTCATTATTTTGAGAATATTTCT
>NW_019524828.1:14029-19398 GCF_002814215.2 Seriola lalandi dorsalis | reverse complement strand
AACCTACAGTAGCCTGCAAACAGAGAGCTAAAACATGTCCATGGTTAATAAATACATTAAAAAATATATTTTTTTAAAATTAAATTACATTCTTTAAATATTTAAATAACCCATTGAGGCAATACATAATATAATGAAATATTTTTTACAAAAAGTATCAAAAAGTATCGAAATACATATTGGTATCAAAACAGAAATTTGGTATCATGACAACCCTATTACAAAGCTAAGGCCTGATATAGTCTTGTGGTCTAGGAGTAGAGTGAAAGTATATTTCATAGAGCTGACTGTTCCGTGGGAGGCCTTAGTTGAGGAAGCATATGAAAGGAAAAAGCTCAGGTATGCAGAGTTAGGGGCAGAAGCAGAGCAGCGAGGATGGAAAGTTAGGATTTGTCCAGTGGAAGTAGGATGTAGAGGATTTGTAGCAAGGTCTGTTGTCTCTTTGGTAAGGGAGTTAGGAGCAAGTGGACAGAGTGTGAGGAAAATTGTAAAGGACATGTCAGATGAGGCAGCAAGATCCAGTCAGTGGATTTGGATGAGAAGGAGTAATGGCAGCTGGGGGCCCAGCAGGGGTAGCACTTAGGATAGACAGACTCTTAGGAGAAGCAAGGAAGAAATCCAGGAAGAGGAAGTGTTTTTAAGTGGGGGTGTGGCCTGTGTGAGCCTCTTTGAGGCCATGCGGTTAGTCCAGGTGAGGTGGCCTGTATTGTTTGCTTGTATTGAATTGGTTTGTAGTGTGTCTTTGGCTGTTTAGGTGTTTGTTTGATGTCTTGGAGAGTGGGGGAGTAGGGGTTGGTAGAGCACAGCCTAACCCGGCGGGGGAGAGTTTAGCTCAAAAGGCATCTCTCCTTGACTCTACCTCCCTCATTCAAAATGGCCGCCACTTTCTCCAACTGTTTAGGGGAGTTTGCTTGCTGAATCTGCTTAATCTGCTAGTGTGTTTTGTCAGAGTTGATGATGGTGTTGTTTGTGGAAAATATTGGTGGTGTGAGGAGCAGTGATGGCTGGCATTAGGGGAGTGACTCTGGGACGCCAGTGATCACTGTCTAGCCTCCTGGAGGTGTCGTGGGACCAACTAGACGAAACACTGGTGAAAGGAGGTTCCCACCTGATGACCCCAAAGACATGTTAGTTATCACTGCTCATTAGTCTGTATAGCTAAATTAATAGTTATCATAGGACATGTTAAGCTTAGGGAGCTATTCACTGAGTCTGGTCCATTTTTCTATAGCACAAGCTTCTTGTGTTTATCATAAATTCAAAAGGACTGAACCTCAGAGAGTCCCAAGATCATAAGTGTTAAAGTACATATAGTATAGTATAGTATACACTGACATGAAGGAGATGGAACAAACTTATGCCGATGTCTAATTATAGGTGTTAAATAAGTTCTAAGCACAAATCTTAAGTGAATAGTTTGGTGGTTTTGAGGCTTGTGTAATATTCCTCCAGTCATTTTGCCAGGTTGTTTGTATTGCAAAAGGTTTATAGGAACTTTTCATTGTCTGGGAATACATTGCAGTTGACGTAGTTCCCTTGGATTTGTTGGTATTGTACAGCTGCTTTGTGATATCATGTTTGGAAAGTTCAGAATTCCATGGAACTTTGTACGTTTTTAAGGCAGAACACAGCTGCAGGTAAAGATTTTAGATCTTGGTTGTTTTCCATTTTTGAACCAGGTGAAGGATTTTAGTCATTGGGCATCTGGATCTTTAGTTATCAGACAAAAAGAGCTGAATAAATGTTAGATAGCTCAGCTCCCAACCATTTGAGATGTCCTGTGTCAGCAGAACTGTGTTGGAGAAACACTGATTTTTAAAGTGAAACTGTTTTGTTATTGTTATTCAGTGTTTTTACTGGTTAGAATCAGCTGGTCTGTTTGTTGTGGAGAGGAGGAGATCTCTGGATAATTCAGCAGGTAAAAACCTGCTGAACCACTGACACTGAAGGAATCAAAACCAGTAGAAGCTGACTGCAATGGTGGTGAAGACAACAACTCCCACACGAATTCACAACATCACCAAACTCCATCTTTTGTTACTGTTTAGATACATATTGCATTTTTTAACTACAAACTCATCGTCACCATACTTTCTACTGGCCCACCTGCAGGGTGACAGGAAGTTCCTGTGTCGATGAGAAACCAAACCACAGTCATTTATACACTTCCTCTGCACACTGACCCTGCTCTTTGTTCTTCTGTGTTATTTGATTCTCTCTGATACAAGTGCCTGCGACCTCTGTTATGTAATCTTTCTGCTCCAGTTGTGTCCAGACTTGAAAGTGTAGTCATGCCTTCAGGGACTCAAACCCAGCTCCAGTGCTGTCTGCCTGCCAGACTGCAGACATCACACATGATACTGACAGGCTGCTGCAGCTTTACACACTGATTCCGCTCTGACCTCTTCTACAAAAGCCTTTCCTCTCACACAGTTAGTGACAGTTCGTATAAACACAACGAGGCTGTAAAAGCGGACTGGTGGGTAGATCGGTTTTCATGTTCAACATGATGATGTTTAACGTCCCAGACAACCTCTTTAGACGCTTGTTAGAAACAAGATGTAAAAGCTTAAAGAAATCTGGACTGGAGTATTTACTGATATATTTTACGTTCTGAAATGAAAGGTGAAAATGTATTGAGCTTGTGTTAACCACAGACCTTATTTCACTTGTCTAACCAAACATGCATTCAAATTCAAAGAATTTCCAGGTTTGTGGACTCATTCCTTCCACAATCTGCAGCTCTGTGAGCAGTGGTCAGTGCCCCCCTCTCTGTCTCATCAGATCATGTCTTACCGTCTGTTTCTCAGTGTGTAAACAGTGATGTCATTGCTCCTCCTGTTATTAGTCGCTTGTCTCTTCCTGTGTTTCGACTCCTGTTCCTTTTCCATTGAACTCTGTATTTTCTGTCTGACCCATTTAATCCACTTCATCATAATTACCTGTCTGCCAATTAATTTCACAGTCTGTGAAGCTCTCTGTCTGTAATGACATTGTGTCCTCTGTGTCCCCCTGCAGTCTGTTCTGGTGCAGGACAACCAGATCATCTTCTGTCTCACCGTCTCTCTGGACAAGCTGCCAGTCAACACACTCAAAGCCAAGGTCAGCCTCTGCACTGTGACAACAAGGGTTGGAGGATAGGAGCGTGTACACTGAGAGACCATATAAATACTGTGGCACCTGACCTGTTGGTATCTGTGGTTGTATTAGACTGTTGTGGGAGTACGACTGTTTCATGACTGTTGTATTTTCAGTTTATCTGACATTTAATTCACTGGATTATGTTGTCGATCACTTCATCTGCAACTCTGTTCTCATTGAATGGATGTCTGAAATCTGGATTACGATCATAATCTGAAGTCACATGATTCAAACTGTGAACATCCACTACAGTAAAATCATGGACACCAGTACACAGCTAAGAGTTGTGTGATCAATCAGAATAAGTAGCTGCTAATGGACTGAAGTCTAACTGTGTGTGTGTGTGTGTGTGTGTGTGTGTGTGTGTGTGTGTGTGTGTGTGTGTGTGTCAGATCATAGTGACTGTTTGGAGGCAGGAGGAGGAGAAGGTGGAGGTGAGGGAACATGGCTACCTGACTCTTCTGCAGCTCAGAAGTCCAACACACACCTTCAGACAGGACCTGAACACCTTCAAGGCACAAGGTACACACACTTACATACACACCAGACAAGAGCTGAGTGGAAGGTTTAACTTACCTGTGTTCTTTAAACTTACCAGCTTTAAGCTTACAGAAACCGGTCCTAATAGATTTTAGGTTTACAGTGACTGCTGACCAGCTGTAGTGATGTACACTGTTGTCTCTGGAGCTGAACGTTACACAGATATTGTCTAATTATTTATCAGATAGTGTGACTGTGATGAGTCAGGACTTTTGTTATATGAATATTTGAATGTCATTTTTACTGTAAAACATAAAAAACGACGATGATGTGATGTTTGTTGTGTCTGAACCAAACCAGCTACTTCCCTCTCACGTGTAGAACACGTGATTATGACACACTTTACCTTCGACAAGCTGAGTTTGACCTCCTGTGATTTGGATGTTGCACTTGGCCACGCTGTGATTTTAGATCATGTTTTATTAACTGTTCATTCGTGGCTGTGTCTGTGTGTTGTCTCCATTCCCAGTCAACACCACCCTGAACGTTCTTCCACCTCCCTCTGTCCAGTGTCAGCAGATCACCGTCTCTGGGAAACACCTGACCGTTCTCAAAGGTAAAGCAGCAGCTCGCTCACTAATAACATGAAATACGGCTCTGTTCTGTGGAAGAGTCTCCGTGATACCATGACTGTGACAGTGAAACTGAAGCAGCCAAAACGGAAATCACTCACCATTCATCTGGTTCATTAATGTTGTTGTGTTGTTCATGCTGACGATGATGATGATGATGGTGGTGGTGGTGATGAAGATGATGGTTGTCTCTCCTCAGTGTTGAACCTCAGTTCTCAGGAGGAGGTGTGTGTCAGAGATGTGAAGATCCTCCCAAACTATAACTCCTCCTACCTCCCCATGATGCCAGATGGGTCAGTTCTCATTGTCGATAATGTCTGGTAAGTACATGCACTGACTCTCAGGTAAAAGAAATCAGTTGATCCAGTGGGTGGGTGGGGGGGGGCTTTGAGTAAAGGGACATATGCAAAGACTAAAGTGAGGATGCTCTGGAGTATAATTGATGGATTGTTGTTAAATTTAGTTCACCCCCCCACCACCACCACCACCACCACACCCCTCCTTCCCTTGCCTGGATTGTTCTCTTCTTGTTCACCTCTTTGTTTCCACTTCCCACTAAAGCCACCAATCAGCTGAGGTGACCATGGCTTCATTCTATCGGATGGACAGCGAGTCATCACGTTTACCCAGCAGGCTCAGTGCCCTGGAGGAGCAGAACTTCCTGTTCCAGCTGCAGCTACAAAACAAAGCAGAGGAGGACTCCAGTGAGGTGAGAAGACGTGATGAAGGCCACGTCAGCTGCCTTCATCTCTCTCCTATTTCATGTGTAAAAAAAAAAAAAAAATCAAAGAACTAGAGAATCAAAAACCTTTTAAAGCTAGAATTCCTAATGATTATATCTCAAGCATGTGGCTGGTGTTATTCTGTATTTTTCTTCTCGAAGACCAAAAAAGACTAAAACTGTCAGACTGTGTCAGTCCCCTCCAGCTCTCTGACCTCTCCACCCTGTCTGTGATCTCACACTCAAAGCCACTGGTTCCTACTCAAGAGGAAACTTTTTAAAACAAGACTAGGTCAAAACCTGGTTTATGTCTGGACCTCCTCTGATTTTATAACTGTGATGTCGTCTGACAAAATCACCAAACACATAAGTGAAAGACAAAGACTGAGCTGTGA
>NW_019524828.1:11670-12916 GCF_002814215.2 Seriola lalandi dorsalis | reverse complement strand
GTGTGTGTGTGTGTGTGTGTGTGTGTGTGTGTGTGTGTGTAGGGTCTTGAGGTCCCATTGGTGGCTGTGTTACAGTGGTACACTCCAGCTCTACCTTTCACCAGGTAACTGTTCCTCTTCTGTTCAACATGTGGAGCCTCCACCTGTAATGTTGAAACAGTGAGACGTATGTAGAGTAATTACAGAGTTAGCTTTTGATTTTATAAACCTCACGTCAGCAGTCTGTGTGTATACACCAGAAAAACAAAACCTGGTTTAGGAAGAGGGCTGGTCTGGGCTCTGTATCAACTCTATATCACACCTCTCTGGTGCATGAGGATATGAACAGCATGCTAAATGCTAAATGCTACACGTTTTTGTGTATTTACTTTATTTTTATTGTTTTGATTGTTAAAAGTTTCTAATTATCAAAGAAAAAGAGTTTTGATCTGTGATAGTCCTGGTCCTGGTCCTAGTCCTGGTCCTGGTCTTACTGGAACATCATTAACACAGCTAGTTTCACCAAGTCTTCCATGAAAACGTTCTGGTGGAGAAATGAAAACAGCTTGTTTTCTCTCAGATACATTTCCAGTTGCTACTCGCTGCCCAGTATTTGTCTGGATCGTCCCCAGCTGGTGATGACAGCCTCCTGCCCCAGTGCCGTCAGGCCTCTGGAGCACTTCTGGGTCAAATACACCCTGCTGAACAACTTGCATGACTTCCTGGCCGTCCGTCTGATCTGGAATTCTGAAGGTGAGGAGCAGACTCACAGTCTCACTTCATACCCTCCACTTCATCACCGAGTGAACAGACCCCAGGTCATGTTTAGGGGAGTGACTGATGAAGATGAATTCATGCAAACCTCCTGGAAAGTCTTAATAACAACGCTTTAATGGGGAAAATGTAAAGTATGATGTGTTTAAAGAAGCAAAGTGTGGGACTGAGTCATTCTTATTAATTATGTTCTGAAGAATTGACAGATATTTGTTGACATTTATAACTTTTCAATAAATATTATGACACACGTCTCCCTCTCTGGCTCCGCCCCTCAGCTCACAGTCGTCTGTGTCAGCAGGACCCCAGGGTGGGAGCAGTGGTGTGTCAGTCTCCTCTCAACAACCTGGGACAGTGTAGGAAGGGCTCCACCCTCTCCTTCACCGTGGCCTTCCAGATCCTCAGGACCGGACTCTTTGAGGTTATACACCTGTCTGTCCCTCCTCACCTGTCTGTCCCTCATCACCTGTCTGTCCCTCCTCACCTGTCTGTC
>NW_019524828.1:4023-11450 GCF_002814215.2 Seriola lalandi dorsalis | reverse complement strand
TCCTTCCTTCCTTCCTTCCTTCCTTCCTTCCTTCCTTTCCTTTCTCATGACACCTCTTGATGTGCAGTGACCATAAAAACAAATGGATAATACACTGCTAAAATAGACAAGAACAGAACTCAAAGGTCAAGGTCACTGTGACCTGACATTTTTGTCCAAGAATAAAACTAATGACAGTGTCTCATTAAATTCCTCCAGAGTCTTCTATTATCTGTATATTATCAGAGTCTGGACAGACGGGATGTGAACCGGTGACTCTGGTTTACAACAGCACCACTGTGACATACAATAATAATCAAAGTTCTTCTGTCCTGTAGTTAAGCCAGCACATGAAACTGAAGCTCCAGTTCTCGGCCGCTGTGTCCACTCCTCCTGCGGGGCTTCGCTCGTCACTGAGGAAGTCTCCGTCGTCATCCAGCTCTGCGGCCAGAGAGCTGCTGGACAGACAGAGCCTGGGCCGCTCTCAGAGCTTCTCCCACCAACAGCCGTCCAGGTCGCACCACGTCAGGTACGGAGGATCTGTGGGCACCAATCAGCTGCGTCCAAGATCCCTTTGTTAAGACTGAACGTTGTGCAAGACAGAAGAGAAAGCAAATGTTGATTGTGTGGCTCCCCTCTCCCTGACCAGAAACTGATGATACATTTAGAAACAACTCCCTGGGCTAAAGTCAAATATCAGACTTTAACATGATTGACCCTCAACATTCTTGTCTGTCATCATGACTCGGTGTCTGTGCTTGATCCAGGTCAGGCACTGTGATGGAGCGTCGGGCTGTCACGCCTCCTGTTGGTTCTCCTGTGTGCAGCTCCCTCTCACTGCCCCCTGACCTCACCCTCATTTCACTGGACAAGATAGCCAAGAGAGAGTGTAAGGTGTTAGTGCTGGAGCCAGTCCAGGAGGCACACTGCAGGTAGGTGGACCGGCTTTAACACAGTGTCTGTTGATGACATGGTCTGTTACAATTAACTTATAAAATACAGGGGGTCAGGATGAGTGACTGTTTACTTGCAGTGAGTTCAGTTTCAAGCTCCAGCCAAAGAATGGACGAGTTAATAAAAAAAAAAAAAAAAAAAGTCATTCCTGACTCTGCTTCTCCTGTCAGATGACGTGGAGTCGAAGGTCATACTGAGACACAACCATCAGTGTTTGATCCTCCTGTCCGGCCTTCAGAGCCTCGTCGTCTGCCTGAAGGAGACGTGCTGCATCAACCGGACCTGGACCGAGTGATGGTGGTGAGGAGGGTGGTGGTGGGGCAGAGATGATCACAGAAAAGCCCGTCTTCATTTCACCGGTTTATCATTTCACTGAACGACTGATTAGATTTATTTACTTTTATTTTATTTTATTTTATTTTATTAGCTTTTATTAGCTATTTTCTGGGTGATTCTGTTGATTTTTAGGGTTTTATTAAAGCATCGTTGACTGTTTTTTTTTTTGTAATGGCAGCTCTTGTGTCCTTGTACGAGTCAGGAAACCCAGGTGGATCCATTTGTCTGTATTTTACTAGAGTAACTCTCCACCTGCTAGCTTAGCTGCTCAGAGCCTAGACCTTATGGATGATCTGGATCACTGACTGTGAGCCAGACCTTATGACCTCACTGATGCTCTTGTGTCTGAATGGGATCAAATCCCTGCAGCTGGTTCAACATCTGGATGAAAGGCTGTTGCAGCAGCATGATTTCAGAGTCAAATATTCAACCATCACATGTAACTATCAGTTGAATGTTTGGCTGTTCAGTGTAGTGTATGTTGCTATGTAGAAAGCTAGTCCCCCAGGGCAGAGAGAGTTTGTGCTAAGCTAAGGTAAGCTAAACATGTTCTGAAGCTATTTCTGTGTTGATCTACTGAATCTGATTCTGGGTCAGATATAGCTAAGGGTTGGACTGCTCCTTTAAATGAGCTGTGTACTCTGAGTTTCATCCTCTGTTGTTTTCTGTGTTAAACTGAGGTGATTTTCTAACTGCTGGACTTCGTCGTCTGTTTACAGATGAGAACAGGTGACGACCTGAGGGGTTGTTTCCTGTATACACTCAGTTTGACGTTCACTGGGATGTATTTTTTTCAAATAGGACAGAATTTCAGTGTGAGTGTGATGCAGGTTTACTCATTAGTCTTTACACTGGTTTATTTAGTTCTAATTCTTAGTGGTGTCTATTTATTATTAACGTTAAATTGTCTTACTTTCTATAGATTCGGGTTTTAAATGTTGGATCATGGTGTCAGTGCCTTTTACAGTCTCCTCATTTGTTGTCTGTTTGTCTCCAGCTGGGGAGCATATGATAAATAATAATACTGACATTATGAACCATGAAGCTGGAGGTGAGGAGCTGAATTTCATTTTGCTGTGGAACTAAATCTTGAAGCTGGACCACAGTGAGACCAGATTTATCATCAGTGCTCTGATGTAAAAATGTGTTTAAAGGAGCTGTTAGTAAGTTTTGCTATTGCTATATAGCTAACGTTAACATTAGCAGCTGTTTACTCACCAGTCCAGAAGAAACGTTGTGAGTTCAGCATCAAACTTCATTACTTTACTCACCAGCAGCTGTCTCCAGAGGTGGAAAGCAACCCTCTAGTTTTGCTTTTATTTCAACCACTTCTTTTCTTCTACTGAAACTTCAGTAGAAGAAAAGAAGTGGTTGACTAGCTGGTCAGCCAGTCCTTTCACTGCACAGGGTTTTATAACCTCAGCAACAACGGCTGAAGCTCTTGGCGAGACTGGTCAGTAAGCAGCTGTTGATGCTAACGCCAGCTTACAAATCTCACACCACATGTGCGTTTATTAAGTTTCAATTTTATTAATGAGCAACATGACAGTATTTCATGGCTCCTATGATTTCCTGAAAACAGATACACTGTAAGTAACTCTGCGACATGTTATCTCTGATGTCGCCCGGAGTCGTCAGGCGTTCTCGGTGCTAGGTATGGAGGGAAAAAGAGTTTTAGTCCATGTTGAAACTATTTAGTTTATTTTGTTGTTCAATTCCAGACGAATTTACTGAAGAGACGTTAAAACCTGATTGACTGGAAACACTGACAGACATCTGCATGTAGCTATAGATGATCTATAATCTATATATCAGGTAAATGTTCATGTTTTTTCAGAATCTTTATTCCTCAGACCCCTTCACTTTTACTTATGTTGCAGTCTCATCAGTCATTTCTCCATAAAGACAAAGTATTTTTTTGTCATCAAACGCCTCCTGATGACGTTATAAAAACTGTTTGCACCAAATCATTTAAAAGAACAGCCAATGAGAGAAAGCCAACACTCAGCCGACCAATGGTGTTACTCCATCACTCACTGAGTCACAGACATAAACACAGCCACTGATACAGCAGCTGCATTAACACTGCTGTCACTATGATGTACACTCCATTGTGATGTAAACCCTTAAAGCTTCCGCTGCTGCTTGTTCACAGATGTGGATATGACCACACACATCTGGAGAGTTAATGTAAATGGTGAGGGGGAAATGTGTTAACCTCTGATACCACTGTGGTTTGGACCAATCAGTGTCCTTTGGGGGAGGAGCTACAGGCAGCTATGGAGAGGTGACTGGTCATGTTTGTACCATTCTACCATTCCAGTGTTCAAACAGCTCCACACTGAACACATCAGACCCCTGACATACAGAGTCTCATTCCTTAAAATGTGGAGCTGTAAGACTGAGACTTGAATAGTGGATTAAACTGAGTCTGGTTGAACACAAAAAATCTGAATGTGCCTTTAATTTCATTCTTTGGTTTTGAGCCTCATTCGTCATGTCTTAAATGTCTTTTGAGTTATTTTCAGTGTGAGGAAGATTATTGTTGATCTTTAGTGTCACATGTTGGGATGCTGGGATGTCATGTTTTCTTCCTGCTGTTCTAATAAATAAAGCGCTGATGGATAAAGACTTGTTCTTTGTTTGATATCCTTCTGGAGTCAGACTGTTAGGCTGATGGGAAAACCTCGACCCACTGAGCTCTTAGTAAAGTAACTCTGAACCAGATCTATGAGTGTCTGATGTTTGGACTGATGAAGACAGGGTAGAGGTCAAAGGTTGTTCTTCCACTTCAGGTCACTGTACATCCAGCTTTGTTAAAATATCAGAATCACATTGGCTCACTGAAAAACTGGAGAGATTACTGGAGGAAACTAAATGTTATGTTTAAAAGTTGTCTGTCATAATCATGCGGTCAGTCAGGCTGAATGGATTATTGATTAATATGAGTATTTTTTTTAATATATATATGCATGCAATATGTGTGAGTGTGAGTATGTATGTATGAGTGCGTATCTATGGATGTATATATGCGTGTGTGTGAGTATGTATGTATGTATGTGAGTGAGTATGTATGTCAGTGTGACAAGCCACTCCACCTGTGTATTTGTTGCTTCCTGTGTGTGGCTGCTTCCTTTTACAGGTATTAGAGGTGGGTGTGGCCAAGGGTTGTCAGTACCTGGGCTCATCAGCAGAGCTGAACTGACCAGAACTGATAATAATCACTATATTTTCATAAGACTATAATGTTTATACCTCTGTTATCAATAGTTTATTTAAATGATTTTATTGTTGATTCTGACTGTAGAGAGACAAAAGGAAAAGAGGGATGATAGAAGAGGAATCACATGGTGTGTGTGTGTGTGTGTGAGAGAGACTGACTGACTGACTGACTCTGACTGACTGAGTCACTGTTTGGTATCAGACCTGCTGGGTCAAAGGTCAGGTGACCAGCAGACTCATTAGAATTTGTCCTGTGGGGGAACGTGAAGATCTAAGTTCAACATGAGGTTAATAAAACACTGAGTTTGATCTGTTCTGGACGTGTCATTGTTGTATAACAGAGACACACACACACTTACTGTTTTGTTCCACTCACGTTTTATTCCACACACACACTAATACATTAATAAGACACACACTCCTCTGTTAACAGGAACACATCTGACAACAGTTACAGCTTTACAAGGTTAAGTTAAGTTAATAAAACAACACATGGGCAAATGAACCATATCTATATATAAAGACTACAACAACCTACTGAGCAGCAGGTTTTACATTCACATGGAGGTCATTTTGTCATCTTTTTGCTTATTCATGTTTGTATATGGAGAACCTGGAAGAGAAGGAAAGAGACACATGTTAGAGCTACACAGATCATCACCATCAGGACACAACAAGCTCTGAAATCAGTCTCCGAGCGTCCAACACACATGGAGAGACATGGAGGGCGATTAGTCTTTTTTCTTAGGAAGGTTCAAACAGTGAAATGAGCTGAAGTATCTGAGCAGCAGCCATGATCAGAGCTGCTCCACTTCTCTACATGAGGAGGACAGGAGCTTCAGTGCTTCCTATCTCATCTCCTTTAGCAGAGGAAACACTGGAAAGGAGAAATACTGCAGCAACATTTAAAACGCAGCTGTTTTATGTTTGTGACACGATCCAGAACTGATGGAAATCCTTGTCTGATCCACTGAAGCCAAATCCATGAATATAGATTTCTTTTCTTTAAGTCTAGTGAGGAATCATTAATAAGAACAAGCAGATTGAATTCATAGTTAACAATATCATCACCATAACAAAATACTATAGTCTATACATAAATGTTTCACTAAATCCCTGCCCATTGTGTAAAGCAAAAAAATCTATTTTCTCTATTAAACAATTTTATAAAAATGCCAAAAGTGCTTAAGTCAGGAAACTATATTACCTTTATTATTATATATCTTTATAAATATTATTACATATTATTATAAATATTTATTAAATATATATATCTATATGTAAATATATTTACACTGCCTTTGGTCTATTTTCACTAAGACACTTTAATTGTATTTCTGAATGCTTCTTTTAATTGTTGCTTTATATGACCGGCCTGTTTTATTTTGCTGCCTCATGTAAACATGGGTTTAGAAAAGTGCTCTATAGATAAATAAATAAATAATATATACTATAATTTATTCTGGCCTTTGCTCGGTAAGGACTTGTAAGGACTAAAAACTCTGTGTTAGATCGTCTGTGTGAAGTTTGTCTGCTGACTCAACGTCGTCTGAGCCCTGAGGTCAAAGTTCATCTTATTTCTCTAAGAACAGCAGTGATGATTCTTACTTGCTGATTTCATGCTGAACTTCTTCTCTTGAAGCTTGACTTTCCTGTGGAGACAAAGAAGCCAGGTGAGAAACCTACAGGTGAAACATGCAGGTAGAGCAGAGGACACAGGTACAGATACAGGTCAGGTAGAATAAAGGTCAGTGAATCACACCCATCCTTCCCAGTGCTGATACAGTATGCTCCCAGAGAGTTCCCCCAAAAAGGTGATGAATTATAACTTTGTCTCACCCACTGTGGGATGATTTCTGCCTCTGAATTACATAAACTTGTGACCTGGAAGGAAAATGACACTTTGTCTTAACTGGTCACGTCCCTGCTGCCGAAACAAGGCAGAGGAAAGAAGTGAAACAAGTTCACATCATCACCCCGTCCTACAATATGATAATAAAAATGTAATAGAAACACATGTGCAGTACACCAGCTGTAGTTTGAGTTGGTTTACATCAGTAGACAAACAGCTGTGTAGGAGACTCCTTCAGCTCCTGTTCTTGTTGTGGTCTCCGTCTTCAGTCTGGTCTTCAGCAGGTGGACTCACCGTCTGTGTTCATCCTGCTGCTTCTGTCCGTCTGTCCCTAAAATCACTGTTTGGACACTTTGTATGGACTTTGTTTATTTCCTGTTTCATTTTGAAAGAACGTCCCTTGTGTGTCCACTGTTTTACTTCCTGGCTTTGTCTAGTTTCCTCTTCGTTGCGATAGTTTCAGTCTTTCCCTGGAGTCTCCTCCTGCCGCCTGTGTTTCCTTCACATTCAGGTAGTTTATCTGTTTATGTCCCTGAGCGTTGTCTTTGTTTTTACCTTAACCCTGGGTTGGTCTACCTGTTACACACTGCGTCGTTCCATCCAGTAAGCCTTTGTGTTTTATTGTCTCTGTGGATTTGTTGGTTGTGTTTGGTCCTGAAAGCTAACTGACTGTAAGCCACAGAAACTGACAGAAAACATCAATATATATTCCTGTTCCTTTCACAAACACAGCCTTAGAAAGAACAGTCAGACTTCAGGTAGACGTCGTCTGGATTCATCTGTTCCACAAATACAGTTTACTTCTTGACTATCTTATGACAGACTGTGGTTCGATGAATTCTGGGTAAATTCAAATAAAAAAAATGGCTGACCGAGGAACTGCATCCTACCACTCTGCTCTGTTTACAGTGTATGAAGAGTGAAACAAGCCAGAGCCATGGTTTCCTGTTTCTTGTTGTTGGGTGCTACTGGTCGGCGCAGGTGTCACTGACTGTTGCCATGGTAACATTGGTCTTATGTTAGCCTGGGGGGGGGGGGGAAAGGGGTCTAATTTTTATGGCTTAAAATGAGACAGGCTTTAGTT
>NW_019524828.1:1664-3941 GCF_002814215.2 Seriola lalandi dorsalis | reverse complement strand
ACGTCTTCTCATCGTTGACATGCCCTCCTACTTCCTGTAGAGTGTTCCTCACCTACTGTGCAGCAATGGAGGAGATTTTCTTCACCATGAAAATGATTTTCTTTTTTCCACCAGATTTCTGCTGTATCATTTTTATAATCTTCACTTTCATGGTCTCCTGTTTTCTCCTTGTGTTCAGGGACCACCTCATTCTCTACTCTCCATCAACTCCATGTCTGAACAACCACCTGCTGGAGTGACAATCAGCTGACCAACGAACATTGAGGTTTCAATATTTTCACACAGGTGTTTCTATGTTGCACTGATGTAAACCTGCTCAAATTACAGCTGAGACGCATGTTTGTGCACCACAGAAGCAGCTGAAACTCACTTGGCTTTGCGGTTGCACACACACACAACAGTGGTCACAATGATGATGATGGCAGTGAGTGAGACCAGGACCGCGATCAGGATGATCCACTTGGTTTCTGTAACAAACAAAAAACAAACAAAAAAACTTTGACTCCTTCTGCCAACAAAAGCAAAAAGTCTGTACCATTAAGTTTTTTACTGTTCCTAACTTTTCATGCCTGTTTTTATTTTCCTGGTAGAAACTGCTCTAACACAGTCCAAGACCGACTCCCTCACTCAGCTTAAGTTAAACTGTCGTGTAAACAGCACAGTCGCTGTAGAAGCTTATTTATTTGATGTGTGTTCATTCCCTGAAGAGTGACGTACCCAGTCCGTCACCCTGCGTCACCTCCACCTCACAGTTTGTGCCCTCGAAGCCCTCTGCACACTGACAGGTGTAGGTGCTGTTGCTGGCTTCTTTGCATGTTCCTCCATTCTGACAGGGATAACTGAGGCAGGGACTCGCTGCAACACAGAACATGATCCGGTTTTTACACTTCTCTCTCACAGTCGTCATTCAAACACAAACACAGTGGGCTGATTACCAAAGCTTTAACGTGTTTCCCTGCAGTACTTTAAATATTGTAAAAAGGTTGTAAGTGAAGATCAACAAGGCTCCAGAAAACCAGATCCAGGGGCCGGTTTCACAAAGACAGACTTTGACTGTCATATGACAAAAGTCAGACTTTGGTACAATGAATTATGGGTAAATGAAAACTTTCTTCAATAGAAAAAAAAATGGCCGAATGTGGAACCACATCCAACATCCTCAGCGGAAAATGTTTGTCTTTTGGAAGAATTCAAGAGTTACAAGGACATTTTACTTTGCAAATTGAGCGAAGAGGGAAACGATAAAAAGAAAAACATGATTTTGGTCTCTAAAAACTCTTTCCCTTGTCGTTGCTCTCTATATACTAATGTTAGCAAACCACAAATTGTGAGCCATGTTTTCCTGTTTTTTGTTGTTGGGTGCTACTGGTCAGCGCAGGTGTCACTGATGGTTACCATGGTAACATTGGTCTTAGGACTGAGTTAGCCTGGAGGTAACGCGTCTAATGTTTTTGGCTTAAAATGAGTCTTTATTTTTGTGAGACAGTCTGACATTAGACCAGACCAACACTACAGACCAGTCTGACATATCTCTGTGAAACCGGCCCCTGATCCACTGTTAGTGACACACAGATTCAACCTGAATGATCGCTGCAGCAAACATTTGCTATTTGAATAAATGTGTACGATAAGGAAACTCGCTCACAGACCTGTGTACATTTTAATATTTCATGAGTCCTAAGAAATGACATCATTCTTCTTGGTGTTGATGTCACGTGGTCATGACACGGCCCTATCAGCCCCTGTTTACCTCACATGCTGCTAAAAGGACGCACACACACACACACACACCTCTGTAGCAGTCACGTTTTAAGTCATAGATGGTGCAGACGTAATTATCTGGGCAGGTCTTGGGTCGACACGCGGCGCCGGTGCTCGTGCATTCACAGGTCTGAGAACAGTCCTCGGTCACAAACGTCTCCTTCAGCTGCAGGATGGAGGGAGAAAGGAGAGAGGGAGGATGAAATCAAATCAGATCACATCATCATCATCATCATCATCATCATCATCATCATCATCATCACAATCAGTGCTGTAACTGTTTGATGACTTACAGGGTAGTATCTGTCGAGGAAGGTGCAGCCGCACTGTGTGTACGGCACGCAGATGCCCTCGCTCATGACGAAGCCCGCGGCGCACTGGCAGCCCTCCACGCAGGAAGAGGTGTCGCAGTCGGAGGGTGCTGCCAGGTTGGCGCAGGAGGCCGGGCAGGGCGACATACAGGAGGAGTAGGTGCTGTTGGCGTCACAGGAGAGAGCTGGGAGAGAGAGAGAGAGA
>NW_019524828.1:0-973 GCF_002814215.2 Seriola lalandi dorsalis | reverse complement strand
ATTCTACTTGTTTTCTGGGGTAACTAGTTTGGTAAATAAAGTCATATAGACTCAAAATTTCTTCCTCTACCCTTTGTGTGCTGTACATCCTCAAGCCTTTATATACTGGATAGTTTGGATGTTCTCTAAGACAGCCTTTTCCTCTAAGTTTCGGATTGTAAAGCCGTGAGATGGTGGAGGTTTATATAAGAGTTTGTTCTTGAATGTCTAATTTGCTGTTCTGGTGTTGATCTCGTACAGCCACTCCCCCTCTGGTGGTTCATTCGCAGTCGCGCTTCATCAACCAGTCATGTTCTAACCTCTGCTGTTTATATATATACAGATTGTCTGATTTACCACTGTTTCATACGCTGATGATGTTTACAGCTGAAACCTCTTGGTTGTTTGCCCCATATTAAATATCAAGACTATTCAAGTGTGTGCCGGCATCTCCTTTACCTTAGTACTCATCAGTAGCATGTGTTGATAAAAAACTATTATATGTTATATAAGAGCTGGGAGCACTGGGAAAACCAAGGTCTCAAGCTGAAACAGTGATGATAACACAAATAGTTCTATTTCATAAAAACTGCTCTGGGTTTTTACAGGCCCAACATATAGATGCTGAAAAATTAAAGCGCACTTACAGTGGCAGAAAAGTCAGTGAACCCTTTTGAGTTATATAAATGTGTATATACAGAGACTGTGTTTAGAGTTAAGGCGGTGACCCCGGTTGCGGTCCTACCTATGGACTGTGTGAGGGAGGTCGTAGCTCTTCAGTCCAGCCTGGCGATCAGTGACCCTCCAGCTCTCTCCGAACTCGTTCAGGTTCCTGACCACCCTCCCGTCAGGCTTCATGTACTCATTCCTGGTGATGCCGTCGTAATTTCCACACAAGCCTCTGACGGAGTTCTTGTAGGTGCTGGGCAGAATGATCTCTGATGCACACACAGAGAGACAGAGGGGGGGGGGGGGGGGGGGGGGGGGGTGTTCG
>NW_019524827.1:23880-26182 GCF_002814215.2 Seriola lalandi dorsalis | reverse complement strand
TCACAGCTGATGTAATACAACTTCCCTGCGTAGCTTCCTTTTGATATTGATTCTGTTACTTCAAAGGCAAAAACTCCTTTTACAAGCGAGAGAGAGAACCACCTGCAGGGCTGTCTCACCCTGAAAAGAGTGTGTGTGTGTGTGTGTGTGTGTGTGTGTGTGTGTGTGTGTGTGTGTGTGTGTGTGTGTCTGAAAGAAAGTGTGTGAGTCTCTGAATGTGTGAGAGAACGTGTGTGTGTGTCTTGTAGAAACTCTCGCTCCTCATCTCTGACATTTCCAGGTCACTCAGTTATAAAATGGCTTCTCTGCCTCCCGCCCCCTCTCTTCCTCGTTTCCCTCTCTTTTCCTCCCCCTCTGCTTTTCTGATTTTACCTCACTCACCAAACAAGATTAAGAAGCAGAAGAAGGGAAAGAGAGTTTTCTGCAGACTGCATCAGTGTCATCGGAGGAAGTCAGCTGTCTCATCTTCAACTCAGACTTTCCTTTGACTTCACTCGTATTCTGAATTAACTCTGGGTGTGTTTACATGGACTTGAAGTATCCTATTTCTGAACATGTAAACATCATATCCAGAAACCCGGATAAGTCGCTATTAGGGATGGATAAGAGTAATCGAGTACTCGTTGTAGACGCCGTTATTCGAGTAGCTAGACAGTAATGTTCTCCGGCAGCAGTAGGCTTGGTCGGGGAGGTCCGTGTCCAACTGGAAACACAAGCAGAACCAATGTTAAGCTTGTGTTTCCAGTCGGACACGGACGTCCTGTATTTCTTTTTTTATGGTTTAAAAAATAAATAAATTGTACTGTATATAAGCCCATGCCTAGTCCCTATCGCTGTTTCGAGAAACCTGAATACATTAGCTGGAGTACTTGGAGAGAAACCAGGATGCTGGTGCATGTAGACGTCTTATCTCGCCTTGACCGCGGCCGACCAAGTGAAATAACAGAAACAATGGCGGCAAAGAAAGCATCTCACTTCCGGAATCGATGAAGAAACAGAGTTTTGTCTTTCAGTGAAATAATTAAATATACATTGAAATGCTGAACTGTTCGAGTCTGTGGTTTACAGGCGACACGTCCGGTCACAGCAGAAAAACTAAAGAAACCAAGTTGCTCTAATTGATTTTGATGGACGGGACGCCACCACCTGCCAACAGGATTTCCTGGACAGGTTCCAGCAACGCCAAAACACACGGCTGCAGGAGAGCGACGAGCGTGGGCTCCTCCCACTGAAGTGATGCAACACAGCGGCCGTGACATGGAAGCAGTGGTGAGACAGCTGCTGAGCGGAGGGAAAGGCTCCAGCACAGGTTCCCTCACGCCAGATCCAATAACATCCATTATGAAGACCCTCCGCCTTATTATGCTGCTGCTGCAACTCCTCAACAGTGGAGAGCAGGAGCAGCGGAGGTCAACAACACCAGTAGCATCTTCTCCTTGACAGTTCAGGCACACACGTTTAGCTGCCATGTTATTTGTGCGCGCCCCTCCCGTTTGACTGAGATGATCTCCGGGGATGAGGAAACTGTTGCCTCATGCCTTGTGGTTTGCTTCGATCCTCTTTCACAGACATTGTGTAGGTCACAGCGTGTTGCAATCAGATAAAGGGGAAATGAATTCTCCACCTTGATTTTTAGTCTCCCAAATGCAACCTCCAGACAGGTACGTGTATCCTTTGATGAGCCAATCCAGAGGTGGATAAACAGGGTCAGCTATGATTAAAAATTTACTTCCTTGCCATCAACTTCCAAAACTCCAAAACAAAGAAAAGAAGAACATTACCTGGAGGAAAAGTCTTCAGATTCTCCTTTGACGAACGTTCAGATTTAATTCATTTTGACCTAAACCTTTGTGGGCTGTTCACCACGGCTTCAACTGAAAGATGGATGAGGGACAGAAGAAGAGGAAAATATGGAGCTTTAAAATCCAAAATGTGCCCAGAAGTCTTTTAAACAAACAGCACTCATGGCTGGGTTCCACCTTTTGATTTTGCCTCACTTAGGAAAAATTTACAGTAAATTATAACTTGGATTTTACTTTAGTAACTATTTTTCTAGTGGTTGTAATAACACCACCAACTTAATACATGTGTGCGACGTTGCAGCTATCTCGTCTCTTCAGTCCCATTCAGAGGGGACTGAAATTACAGGGGGAGGTGGGGAATTAAATATTAACTGTGCTCCCCAGTAATTTAACACATCATTTCAGGCAGCATTTTAACCATGGGGAAATTACAGGGGAAATTACAATCATCAGGACAAAGCCAAAAGAGGACAAAAGCCTCCCGGGGGGGGGGGGGGGGG
>NW_019524827.1:22318-23569 GCF_002814215.2 Seriola lalandi dorsalis | reverse complement strand
CATAGACTCCCATGTTAAAATGTCCAACTTTACAGCAGAAATAAACATGTTTACAGCCTGGTACAAAAACTGTTCTGGTCTCTAGAGCTAATTTCCTCCTTCATGACACCTGTTTATATAACTCACCTGTTTACATTTTATTAAGGACTAAAGTCATGGGGAATTGAGGGCGTGGCCTCTTTGAGTGACAGGTGGGTGACACAAGTCTCAGCTCCCCACAAAGAGACTAAAAACAATTACAATGTGAGAGACACAAGACGACCACCGGCAGACTTGAGTCTTAGCACCTTTTAAATCATTTTACGAATGTGCCCTTACTCTTCAAACAGAGCCACAGTCTTCCCCCACCCCACCCCGTCCAATTCAGATGTTTGGGCTTCTTGCACAGGTATTGAATTTCTGTAGGTGCTGATGATCGTTTCTTTTTCTGTACAGCTGCTAGGTTTCCAGTTTACATTGTTCTTTATTTAGAACATACTCTAAATATGAAATGCATCACTTATTGTGCGGACGGCCGGTTTTTAGAAGAGTAAATGTTTGAGCTTCAGGGACTGAATACAGAAACACTGTTGTTGCATCAGCAAAATATTAAAAAATAGACAAAGCTCCTGCTGTTTTTGACTCAAATATGCAGATTCTGAACAGTGTGAGTGAAGAAGAGAAAATATAAAAGTTGAGATTATGCATTTTGTATAACTATAGTACTACTACTACTACACACATACACACATCTGTATAGAGGGAGAATCAGAAAGAGTGTTTGTCAGGGAAACCAGCAGGTGGAGGAGGGGGAATATACAATTTGTTGTGCTTAAAGCTGAGATGCTGAAATCAGCGAAAACATTTTTCTTCAGAAGAGTTCTGCTCCCATTTACAGCTGCTTTCTCTGCACATTCCCTCCAACAGCTGAGAGGGACGCAGGGCGACTGTAACTGCTTCGCTTCACCTGCTGAGACTCACACACACACACACACACACACACACACATGCAGGTGACAGGTAAACAAAACTGTCATGATGATTGGCTGAACCTGTGTAAGCAGTCAGCCGACTCCTGAAGCAGCAGAGTCAAACGCTTGGAGCTGGATTAATACTCCGGAGGGATGAGCGTGATGAAATATTCAGCCACGCTGCTTGTTAAAGACACTCACAGCATTTTAGCCCGAGCCAAATTACAGTAGGTGGTTTTTATAAATTTCACTCTACGTCTCAACCTTCATGGTCATTTATGAGTTTTCAGCAGAAATCTGA
>NW_019524827.1:20332-21167 GCF_002814215.2 Seriola lalandi dorsalis | reverse complement strand
AAAAGAAAATTGAAAAGAATGATTTTCTTCACTCGATAGTCAAACATGGGCAGTAAAGGAAGAATGTTTGAGTTTCACAAAGTTTTGTGTTCGTCCTCGAGTCCCAGAGGGATTCCCTTGAAGAGTTCTCGGGATATTGCCTTCACAAGGCTAAAACTTAATTTTGTGAGGTCACTGTGACCTTTGACCTTTGACCACCAAAATCTAATCAGTTCATCGTTGAGTGCAAGTGATTGTCCACACATGCCCATTTTTGGATTAGCTGGGAGTTAGGGGCGGGAATGGGGGCGCTGCCAAGATGGCGGCAGTGGAGCAGCTCGCTCTGAGCTTCAGAGACCTGTGGGTGACGTCACAGAGGCGGCGTCCATCTTGATTCACAGTCTTTGGTTGAACTGGTTCTGTTAGAGGAGGTCCTGTTGAGGCCGACTCACACCTGGTATTCACATCTGTACAGGTGGACGGTGAGTTCATGTTACGGACAAACGATGTGTTTATTGTAAAGTTCAGTTTGTTGTTGTGAACCGTTACTGAACGGCGCCACTTTCAGAGCAGTGTCATCAAGTGCATAACCAGTAAATCAGCGAGGACAGACGTGCAGTAAGCAGCTATGAGCTCAAACAGCTGAATATTGGGCTCGGAGGAGCTGCAGCAGCACACTGCTTTATGACACAGATGATGCATCGAGCTTCGTTATGCACTTCCTGCATCTGTACATGTCGTCTGATATGTGCGACCTCGGAGAAGCTGGGGGGGGGGCAGTGGAAGCAGTAGAAATTTTAGAAACTTTAATAAGGACGATGCACATTGATTATTTAATTATTAGTCTAGTTTGATT
>NW_019524827.1:2638-19878 GCF_002814215.2 Seriola lalandi dorsalis | reverse complement strand
ACACACACACACACACACACACACACACACACACACACACACATATGTACAACACACAGGTCAACACCCACACACACACATACCCACACACACACACACACACACACACACACACACACACACACACACACTCCCAGCAGCGTCTGTGGTCTTCTGTGTGTTTGAGCTGAGGCGTGGTTTTCTCTGCATTACAGATGACTGACACGGCGCTCGTATCATGTCTGAGCGACTGCGCTGGCGATCCCGCTGATCCCCGTGTTTCCCGCTCCACCACACTGCGGTTGTTCTTCTGGAGGAACATGTTCGCAGCCGCAGTGTCACGTCTCAGCACGACCCCCATGTGCTTCGACCTCCCGGTGAGTCTCATTGTGTTTGTGTAGATCTTGTGGATTTACTTTAACTATTTAATGTCTTTGCGCCGACAACGGCCATTTTGTTTTCAGGTTTTCCATACGTACATTTGTCCGTCTGTCTCATTCTCGTGGACATGACATCTCCGTAACGCCATGACAGAGCTTCCTCAGTTTTGGTACAAACATTCACTTGGACTAAAGGATGAACTCATTAGATTTGGGGCGTCAAAGGTCAAAGGTCAAGGTCAGTTAGCCATTACTCTAGTCAAAAAAAAGAATTTTATTTTGAATTTCACAGGAAAAAGTAAAAGATTTCAAATGAGGCTGAAAAAACATCTTGGTTTTATAGTTTCTCAATAATTTCCAACAAAGTTTCCTGGACAGACGTTTGTAATTAATTATAATTATGGGGAAAAAATTCCTTGAAAGAAAAACTCCACTAAAACCGAAGTAATGATTTATTCATTATTCATGTATTATTGAAAACTTTATTCTCTACCTGCCTCTGGACAAACTGTTCAGACGACCTGACTGTCGACCAGCTAATAATGAGTGTGGCGGTCAAACACTCTCTCTACAGCAACTTTCATTAGCACAAACTAAGTGTCAAACACACACGTGGTAAACAGATAACAAACAATAAACAAATAATGCAAAAGCAGCGTTCAGTTTATTAGTAATGCAGTGTTTCCGTCATGGAGTTTGACGGTTGCCTTTGTAATAAACTTTGTGGGATTTCATCACCTTCTCTCCCTGTGATCAATATGTAATTACCCTCCAGGGTGTTATTTTCTGTCCATATCCTTCATTATTATTTCAGCTCCGTTCGAAATGTGGCTTTTGTGTGAAAATTGAAGAAACTGATGTTTGATAGAAACGTGCCAACATCAACACACAGGCCACGAGGAGAGACTCGCTGAAGCTCATTCATGTGCCGCAGTGTCGTCAGCTACAGGTCCAACAGAACTATTAGCACTTCCTGTTTGCAGTGTCGCCCTGGCTGCACAAACATCTCTCACTGGATTCATGTGACACTGAAGAAAAACTAGAAATATGAAGATTCTCAGGCAAGTTCTGGTTCTGAAGCCTCAGTTTTTCTACGACCTCACAGCCGATTTATGGACGTTTGTCTTTCTCTTTTGGTTTCTCCTCCTGAGTGTTCAGTCCTGTCAGCGACTCAGAGGAATATTTGTGTGCATACCCATACGCAAATATGGAAATATAAAAATGAATCATATAGATATCTTAGTCTATGTTATAAACTTATATTTTCATATATCCAGAGGATGTATATATGTGATAATAATACGTCAGGGGACATGCATCAACTCAACATCACTCTTGATATGAGGACATATATGTCATATGTTACATTTCAGTATGAGTAATGTTAAATCCATCTGAACAGGTGTTTAGTCTGGTTTGTAGGTTATTGTGTATAGTATTTCTAATTTATCTGATTTATTGTAGATTCTGTTTCTTTTCTTATTTTATTTCTTTATTTGTTTTTATTTTTATAATAACGTTACATCTCATCTCATCCTAACATGCTAACTGATAAACACCACTGTTAGCACATTAATACAACTAGGTCCATACCAATCAACAATAGTAAAGTCATCTGTCATTACAGCCTCACAGCGACACCAGTGAGTCTATAGGTTCATTCTGTTGGTGATGGTTCAATTATAAACGGAGTAAATGTGTGTGTATATATATATATATATATATATATATATATATTATTTTCTGTGATGCACAGCCTTTTGTTTTTTTGCCTTTTTGCTTCAAAGGTGTGAAGGCATTGTTTACGACAGCCGGTGGAGTCGACATCTGCTGCTGCTGTTGAAGCAAAGTTTAAAGTAGGCCAGCTAAAGGCAGAACAAAGCACACACAGCGCCTGCGTAACTTTTCCTTTAAAAATACATGAGGCAGCGCCCGCCATTCCCCACCTATCAAACATTAAGGAGCAGCGGAAAAGACGTTAAACACACACACACACACACACACACACACACACACACACACACACACACACACACACACACACACTGGGCTGTAGAGACATTTCAAGTCTCAAGCCGTCGTTACTGGCTGTTAGCTGCTTAATCATCCTTAAAGAGTCTTAACGAGCTCTGTAGGACTTGGGAATTGATGTCATGTCACACTGTATTCACAGGTTAATCCGCCGTAGCTGTCGGCTACTAATGTTTATTTATACTGTGAACGGCATCATGGGTAATACAGGTGGTTTTTTGGGCAGTCCAGTGAAACTCAGAGTCACAGCAGCAGACAACACACATGATATAGTAAATAATAATTATCATTAATAATTATTAAGAACTAGCTATCTTTGTTCGAACAGGAAACTAGAGTTTTGAATGTTTTATGACACTCAGCTGATGAGTAACATGGAATTGCATAAAAAAACATGACATGAATAACCAGAAGACTAAACAATTAAACACAGATCAAACTTAACACACTGAGTCACACTAAACAAACCAAATAATGTACACAAACGTAACATTACAAAATCAATCAGGCTTGAATAAGAAACCAAAACAAAGAGAGAATAAATCAGATTATGCATCAAATGAAAAAAAAATTAAAAAATTCACTGTCATTAAACTGCAACAGTATTAACAAAAAGAAAAAGAAAAAGCTTGAATCGATTCTCTCTGCAGTCACATGTTCACTCTTATACAGCCGATAACATACAGGTGTCGTTATCTGAACATCTTTCTGTTTCGGTTGTTAATTGTTGTTGCTAATTATAAAAACAGTAAATAGAGAGAATCAAAATGCTAATGGCCGAGTCAGTTAACCTTTCTAATCTCTGGAAGGAGGAAAAAACATCTTAAAACCAACAGTATTATTTAGAAGACCATTAAAATTACGACTTCATGTAAAAACGTAAAACCCCCTTGGTGGTTTATATTACATTTCACATGAGCTCTCAGCCGGGACACGAGACGGTCAGAGCCTGTTGCATGTTGTGATGCTAACGTGATCTCTGCAGTCTCACTGAAACTGCCCCTCAGGCAACATTAGACTTAAAGCTCTGGAGAAATTCACTGTCATATGGTTTGAGTGCTGCTCCTGAGGCGGAGAGGAGAGATTCTCTGCAGAGCGAGGAATGAGAGCGCCGACGCTGAGCAGACGCCCAGTTCAGCAGGAAGTGGATTTTCATGTAAACCACACGGCGTCTCGGTTTGACAAAGGATTCCTTCACAGCGCCCACGGAGCAGTTTGTGAATCTGGTTTGACGGCGGAAGCACTCTGGTTAACAAACTAAAAGGCACTCAGAAAAAAAACACTCCTTCATGCATTCATCCTGCAGTTGTCTAGCAGTGGTGGTGAGGAGGATCCATGAATAATGAATGAGTTATTTTTTAATACAGAGTTCCTGTGACTTCCCAGAGTCGGAAATGAAGCGAAACTTAAATGTTTTCCTGTCAGGGGGATTCTGCCATTTGCACTTTATCCTACATTAGCACGACACAGGTTTCTTGGTTGCCATGGAATTTGGACTTTTATTTTAACCCCCAAAAGATGAGGCGTCATAGTTTTTATGAGCCTCTGACTTTTCCTTCTGCACCACACTGAGGTTCTCATTCGTGGCTTTGAATGAAATTTCCCAATAACCGTCATGTGGATCACCATGAAATTTGGGTCAGACGTTTATGTTCCCCTTGGGATGAACTGTTTTCACTGATCAACGTTTCCTCTAGCGCCATCATCAGGTCAAAAATTCATTTTCTTCTGTTTTTTTCGGTTTGTGACCAAATATCTGAAAAACGAATTCCTCTGCTGCACTTTGTCTTTAATGCTAATTAGCGAATGTTAGCATGCTAAACCACTAAACTAAGCTGGTGAATATGGTGCGGTTGGCAGCAAGCTCACGCCTTAAGGTGCTTTCCCTGAAACAACAGAAAGTAAAAATTTGTTGAAGCTGTGGTCATTTTTTTCTGAGCAGCAAAGATGAGGAACGTCCGGCAGGTGCAGATCAACATGAGGATTCATGTGGTGCGGTGTTTGTGTCACCTGATGAATCTAAGTCCAGTGTTCCCGCTCTTTTAGCTCTGTGTTTGGTCTCCACCAGCTGCTGAAGGACACAGGATGGTCATTAACCCTGTTCTGTATACCAGGTGTGTTCCCAGTGACAATCACCTGACAGATCACCTGAGTACTGTCCTGTAGCTGCTCCTTGTTGTTGTCATCATTAAGTTACACCTGCCAAATACAAACCTGAATAAAGGCACCTGAGTCGACTCTTAAAGAGCAGGTGAGTGAACACACCTGGCAGGTTGGCTGTCCTCTCTCTGCAGGTACTTACACAGGCTGCGGCTGCAGCAGCGGCTGCAGCAGCGGCTGTATTTACAGCGGTTGTCAGGGTAACGGTGCAGGAGTCCTGATGTGTCGGCAGTTTCTCGCTGTGTTTCAGCTGCTGTGTGACGCTTCAGGGGAGGATCACAGAGACACACTCCGTCAAAATGGAAATGAAAGTCAGGGATCAGCCTGAGGACACTGCTGTCACTGTGTGTGTGTGTGTGTGTGTGTGTGTGTGTGTGTGTGTGTGTGTGTGTGTGTGTTGATGATGCTGTCACTGTACGGCAGGTGTGTGACTGTCTAAGGATTTGATTACACTGAAAACCCGGAAGGAAGGAAAAACAATAGCAAGGTTCTTTCTTTCTTTCTTTCTTTCTATAACTTCCACCTATAGCAGAGTGAATCCCTCCAGGAGCCTCTTGTCTTTTTATGTTGATTAACACAGGACATTTTTATAATGCATCTTCAAGGCCTGATCACAGCAGTGAGATGGATCCGCAGGTCTCTGAGAAACACATTTGTTTCTACAAGTTTGGCGACAGACTGCCGATGTCTTACTCGCCGGCTGAAACATGAAACAGTGGTCAGTCACTATCCCTGTGTTTCTCTTTCCTTTTTCTCTGAGCTGTGCTGTTTACCCCCCTGGCATTTTGCACATTATTTCATTTAATAAAGAATTGTTGAAGAGGGAAGCAAAAAGCTCTCAGAGCTAATGAGCTTCCTGACTACAGCTCAGTTGCTAATGGGAATGTAATTTCACACAGTTTATTTCAAAGACGTATTTGTACCTCATAACTGTGTGTAAACCAAGGCTTCAGTAGGACTGCATGGTGCCACACAGCTAATAACCTATGATAGCTTCCCTCACTGAACACCTTCCTGCTCTGTTTACTCCAGGGGCGGAGCCAGCCCCCACAAACATGCAACACAACTACAATACAGAAAGAGGCGAAACAATCACAAAGTGATGTGTTTTAGGGGTTGGGGACCTTTTCTGTGTCCAGGATTGATATTGATATTATATCAGTAGATGTCATTAGATCATTCATTTAATAAACAAAAATAATATTTTATATATATAATATGAAGAATCAGGCGGATGATGATCAGTGTCTCTGGTTCTTCAGTTAAACAGAAGTTTTCAGCCAAGAAACTGAAGCTGTGTGTGTGTGTGTGTGTGTGTGTGTGTGTGTGTGTGTGTGTGTGTGTGTGTGTGTGTGTGTGTATATGTGTGTGTGTGCGTGTGCGTGTTGCAGCCAGTGTATAATTAGCTGTAGTTGTGCATTAGCTATAGTTATCCCTTCTACTGTCTCCAGCTGTCTGCAGAAGCTGTCTCTGACACACACACACACACACACACACACACACACACACACACACACACACACACACGCTTCTCTCCTCCTCCTCTGCTTCTCCTCCTGTAATTATTCGGTCGGTGTTCGGCCGTTTTTGCTCCTGTATGGCAGCTGGCTGACAAAGACATTTGGACACCTGGCTGTACACACACACACACACACACACACACACACACACACACACACACACACACACACACACACACACACTTCCCTGCTACAGGCTGATATATGCTAATGGAGGGTTTAAACACTGCAGAGTGTGTAGTTTCTCTCCTCGTTCATATCACAGTTTGGAAACAGAGACGTGTCTCTTTAGTTTTATGGGTGTTGATTAGTCGACACTGTGATTTTAACTCTTTTAATCTTCCACAAAACGACCGCGACCTCCATGTTGACAGAAAGAGAGGGAGCAGAGTCCTGTGTCCTTGACCTCTGACCTTTGTCACTGAGATATCCAATTAATTCAGGCTTCAAACTGAGATGGATCCGTGCAGTGTCGTCCAGCTTCAGAGAATATCAGATCACTGATCGATTGATTGATTTTCTGATCACATCATGGCTTTGCTGGAGCCTCTTGATCAGAGAGGAGTGGCTGGTTTGCACTGCCGCCGTGACCTCACAGTGAGCTCACAGTGACCTCAGAGTCGGCTCAAGGCTGAATATATTACACTTTGCACCGTCTTGGACCCTGGTGTCCATGAACGCCTGCACGACCACTCATCATCATCTTTGATGCTTGTTGCCATGGTTACAGCTCTCGTTGGTGTAGAGAAATCCCAATTTTTTTTTCTCCCTGCTCAACACTTTGTGTGACCTGCAGGGTGAGAGAGAGAGAGAGAGGTTATGGTAATCCTCTCTCTCTCTTTCTCTCTCCCGCTTACCACCGCTATATAAAAACACATCTCACATGTTCTTGAATACGATGTGCAGATGTTTTACTGTCGCCAGCTGTTGGATCTTCGTTGTTAAATCTTCCTCCTCTCCGGAGCTTGTTTTCTTTTTTCTTCTTCCTGTTGTTGTCGATTGGATGTGTGTGTTGATATTCATTTGCCATCCGCGGCAAATGCTCAAATCATTGATTTTATTAATATACTGTATGTGTGTGTATATATATATATATATATATATATATATACACACAGAATAATTCAACATCAAGTTTATTGTAACTTTAATTGTTAGAAAAAAACCCTGATGTTTGTGTTGGTGTAATAATGATGTGATGACGACAACACTTTAGACTGTCAGGTTTCCAAATGTTCCCCTTGTGAACAACATGGTTCCACAGCACAGATCCCCCTCTCTCTGTCATTATGCTGCATTCAAGTGCTGGTGGGAAGGTCTGACACCGAGGACTTTAAATAGAAACCTGCCATTGGGAAACCAAGAAGGGCTGTGAGTCTGCTGCATCTCTGCTCTCACTGTCTGTATCAGCATGGATGTGGCTGAATAATAGAAAGGCCCATGTGCAGTGTGGTCAGAAGGTTGTAACACACCTCCGTCGTCTTTCTTTCTTTTCCTGACGTTAAAGTCATAGATGTGGTTATTTGACGTGAGGTTGTGTGAGGTAATTATCAGTGTATCGACCTGCAGAAGATTCAGATCAGCTCCAGTTTAGAGAAGCAGCAGGAGCACAGGTACACAAGCTGAGTGACGAGCTGCTGACGACGTGGAGGTCAAACACGTTTTAGCCACTTTAAAAATGCACACGGGAAAAATATATTAGAAGTTGAAGTGTCGCTTTATTTTGAATATTTCCACCAACAAACAGACCTTTACTTTGGAGCTACAGTTTGCGAATAGTTGAACCAACGTACTCCTGTATTACTGCGCAGATCAGCTGTTTGAGTGTAATAAAATGTTTAGGATGAAGAGAACCACAAATACACGACCGGATCCTCAGGAAACAGAAAACCAGATTTCAGATCCAGGGTCGGACTGGGAACAAATAACATCGGACCTGAAACTGTTTTGTAGAAATACATTTTCCGTCTTCGTGTTTATGCCAGTAACATAACATTTAGTTTAAATACTACACAAAGGAATTTCTAAAGCTTCTAAAACGTCCATTAAGCAGCTTCAGTCTCAGAGTCAATTGTATTTGCATATTTATGGTAAAACAAAAATAAATATTCATGTCTGTAATGTTTGATTGTTTTGCAGCTGGCTTTTCCTCAGAGCTCTGACTCTGGTTCCTCTGAGTAACTTATTTTACATATAGTTTCCATGCGTAAACATCTGCTGCTTGTCCTCCTGTAACAAACGAGCCCACAGGTTATTATGACATCATGGTTAGGTTTTGTTGCTAGGCGACATCTAGTGGTCGTAGTAATGGTGACAGGAGCGAAGGGGAAAAGTGTCGTGGTATAAAGAGACACAGAGTCCACGTCAGGAGGACGTTGTGGTTGTGTTGTGTGTTCGATTCCCATGTAAAATTAGCACATTATGTTCTTTCTATTATCCGTGACCGTTTGTTGTTATTATTGTTACCATGACAACAATGATCGTCTAATGTTGAGGTAGTACGTATTTTAACCCAAATCACAAACTTTTCCTAAACTTAACCAAGTCATGACCGTTTATTATTGTAACCGCGGCGACAAAGATTCGGGACACTGCTCTCAGTGTGGTCCTTGTGATTATTATTGTAACCATGACAACCAAGATCGTCTAACGTTAAGGAAGTATCAAAATCAGTCTTTTCCTAAACCTGACCAAGTAGTTTTAGTGCCTAAACCTAACCAAGCCATGACTGTTACCATAGCAACCATGGCTATGAAGGTAGATACGCAGCTCTCTGTACAGTCTGCGTGTTTATTATTGTAACCATGACAACTGAGGTCCGGTACACCTGCCTCTGTAGGAGGCGCTCTATCAGGAAACGCCCCTATGGGTCGTATCAGAGGGTTGAAGAAAACCACCTGTGTGGTTGCTCAGGTTGGAGGACTGGTGGTCGGTGTTCGAGTCCGGGCTTCATGACGGGCTTGTTGACTTGTTATTCACTATAGAATAACGCTCCAGAACTGGGACACAGATACAACGACTCTCAACAGTCACACAGACGAGACGAATCTCAAACTCTGACAGAAAACCCAAGTCAAAATTAGTCATTGTCCCGCCTCCGCTGTCAAGGTTTGTGGTAAGTAGGATCCAAGATGCAGCCAACACTTGGGAGACGGTGCAAAAGGTTTATTTAACTGAAAAAGCTTAACACTGGTGAAGAACAGGGAAACACAGGAACTTAAACAAGAAACAGGAACAGGCAACATGAACAGGCGACATGAACTGATGAGGACAAACCCAGAAATGAACAGACGAACCGACACAGACGAAGGAGAGCACAAAGACTATACAGACAAGGGAGGCAAGTGATTGAACACAAGTGAAACACATTAGGGCGGGGCAGACAAGCACCACAGACACAGGACCAAGACAGGAAGCAAAACACTGATACACACAAGGAAACCATAGCAAACCATGACATCCGCTGCTTGATGGACAGGAGATCTCTGGCGAGCGAGCGACGGAGACGGAGCTGGAAAAACTCAAAGTGAAACGAAAAAAAAAAACCCAAAACCACGAGGACTGCTACTTTAATGAGAGGAACAAAAATTAAAATTTAGCTGCTAGAACATTATGTGGGCCACATGGAGTATGTGCAGCCTAATCTAATTACACACAAAGAGGTGTGTAGGAGAGCAGTGTATTGTATGAGCTGCCTGAGGGGGAGGAGGAGGAGGAGAGGGGGGAGGAGGAGGAGGAGAGGGGGGAGGGGTCTTCCTGTTGGTTAGTTTTAGAGGTTTATTGGATGACAGATACGTCCCCAGGACTCCTTTCACTGCTGGACAAAAGCTATAGATTCATGCTTCAACATGCACAATAACCTTATTTACATAGAATGGGTCCAGATTCTATAGCATCGACGAATTACTGATCGATTAGTTTGTTGATGGGCAGCAAGGAAAACATCTGTTCATCTGTAAATATCTACTCGGTTATACTGTTACTAAGATAGATAGATAGATAGATAGATAGATAGAAAGAAAGAAGAGAAGGAATGAGGGCTGAAAGGAGGATGGATGGAAAACCATTTCATTTAATAGGCTATTGTTGTGTTTTCTGCTGGTGTTTGCAGATTGTTTTCAAAAAAAGAAAGAGGTGGGGAAAGTGTGTGTGTGTGTGTGTGTGTGTGTGCACGCACTCATTAGTGTGTGATTTGTTGCTGACTTCAGGATTAAAGATACCTCCTTTCCTCTCTCCTCTTTTCTCCGCTCACCTTTCTTCTTCTTCTTTGTCTCTTTCCAGCCAGTAAATTTGAATTTCCTCATTTAAATCCCTGAATTTAAAAATCTTGTCTGCGCCAGATTTCACGACAATCCATTCGATGGTTGTTGAGATATTTTGGTGTGGACCGGCTGACTGACACTGCCACCACACCTTTGCCTTAATCCTCCCCTTCCTCACTGGCTCCAGTTAAGCTGCTATTTATCAAGACTTTCCCACACAGCAGCTCCAGACAGGAGCTGGCTGCTGCTGTAAGGGGAAATTAAATTCTCTTTTTTTTTACTGCTGTTTTTTAGAAGGTCACCAGCAGAATATAATTTGGGGATTTGTCAACAACAGCTGTGTTGTAAAACAAATAAAACCGTATGGACTCAGGTTGATTCACCGTATTCAAATGGAACTGCGAGTGAAGATTTAAGATGGAAATATTGACTTTTTATTGTGAATTCATGTAACATTTATAAAAGCTCGCTGCTGTTTTGACCACAGTGTCATGCCTGCTGCTCCCTTTCCTCTCTAACCAGTTTATTGGCAATTTCCTCCCCCTCTCAGAGAAACTATATACAGTATATCATGTCACAATGATGAAGTAACCCTGGAAATAATAATGTTTTAACCTGCTTATTAGACTTAATTCAATTTCCAAGTTATGAAGAAAATAAATTAGAATATGAAAGCCTGAAGCACCATTTGCAGCCCTTCAAAGGCCTTAGAAAGCCTTGGGAAACACAGGTAACATTTATCTCACTGACACATAATTCATTTGTTTAAATAAATTAGATAATTTTAAGACCTCAAGAAGTAATAACGAATGTCCAGTTGTCAGGTCTTATTTCTTTCAGCCATGCAGTTACACACAGTTGTGCCCCATCATTTCTCCTGCATTAACCATAACAAAGTCACTAATAGAGCAGTTTTAACTCTTTTTTTTGCCAATGCCAAGTAACTTACACCAAGTCCAGGTGAAGTCTCAAGTCAGTTGAGCCAAGCCAAGTAAACGGTAAATGGACTGCTCTTACAAACAGCTTCTCTAGTTACCTTACAATGGAAGCCACATTCACACACTGATGATACATTTGGGGCAATTCTGGGTTGTCTTTCTAAGTCTGGAGGCAATTGAGAAAATGTCCAAGAGAAGTCCCAAATAATTTGAGACCACTTCAAGTCTGAAGTCATTGGAAAGTCCAGGGAGAGTCTGAAATGATTTAAAACAAGTCCAGGTGAAGTCTCAAGTCGTCTAACACAAGTCTAAATGAAGTCGATTCAAGTCGACCCTTAGGTTTATGGAGACGTGTCCATACCAACTCTTAAATCAATCAAGAGAGGGTACACCTCAGGCCTCAAGTCATCTGAGACAAGTCCAAGTCTTTAAAGACGAGTCCAACTCAAGTCTTTAGTCAGTTAAGAGAAGGTAGACGTCATGTCTCGAGTCATTTTGTTCATGTCTAATTTACTCTGTATTTCTACATCTTATTTTTAAGGGTAGTTTTTGGCAGCTTTTGAAAGACAGAAGTCTTCTGAAATATTGACCTCATTTAAACTGGAGGAGCCACTGACCAATCAGAGTCTAGGATTATGACTATCCTGCCTTTAAGGAAACAGTGTTCAGATTTAATCAATCAACACAATTTTTTTTTTAAACTTAACTCGATTTATTTACAAAACACCATGAAGAGCGTTTTTTCTAACCTGGGGTACATTTGAAAACTGAATAATCTGGGATCTTTTCCCAAAAAGACATCCAAAGAAAACCTCACAGGCTCTGAATGTATTCAAGCACTGAAGCTGCAGAAGAAAACTGCATATGCATGAAATGCCCTATGGAGCAAAACTTTTACATTTACATTTAAAGCAACTCAAGGGGGAAATTTACAGGGTGACTTAAGTTCAGGCAGTGGTGAGGCAGGGGTTCTTCTGTTTGGGTGAGTTGGGGAACTCCCTCAGGGGGGAGGATTTGCAGCAATTAAGCCGATCCACTTGGAGCTATAAGACCGTGGCTGAGCGTTAATTCCTCATTGTAGTCTTTCAGTGTAGAAGTTTACCTCAGAGCAGCTCTGTGGTCAGGAAAAAGTCATAACTATCAAACACTTCATTAGTGACAGTGAAGAGAGATCTTATTACTGCTGATGGAGGTGCCAGCGATGGAAGAGGAGAGAGGAGAAGGGAGGATAAAGAGGAGGAGGATGAAGGCTTTGTAATAATGAGGCCAAGTGAGTAAACATGACCTCAGCCAAAATATGTCTGCATCATCGTGCCTTATTAAAGCTTGCTTCAGGGGAGAGAAAAAAACATAAGGTCTGCAAACTACAAATGAAGGGTAAGAGAGGAAAAGAAGGAAAGACGAGGAGAGAAAATGAAATTTAAGTAAAAAAGAGGTGGAAAATAGAAAAGGGAAAGAAAAGGAGAATGGGAAGGTGACGGGAGGTGAGCGGACAGGACAGCCACCGAATGTCCTCTGGCAGACAAATTTCATCCTTGCCTCGTCTCACTTGAAGCAGGACAGAAAAATTTTGTGGCAAATTCTGGAAAGGTGAGCGTCAAAATTTTTAAGTGTGTCCCTGCTCTCCTCTCCCTCCTATAGAAAAAGGGCCCAAGTTAACTTTTTGGAAAAGTTTTTGACAAATGGAAGACCAAGTGATTGTTCCTCTCACACTTCTGCAACAATAAAACATCCTCACGTGGCTTCGCCATTATATCAAGGTGACGTCAATGAGCCAGCTCCTGTAATCACAGGGATAATATACAGCTCCACTTTCTTTCTAAAGTTATACCTAAAATATTAATCACTGGGAAATCATGGAAGGCCTTCAGGCTGTTGAAGACACAAGCAGGGGTAAAACCATTAAGTTAATACTGCACAAAGTATCTTTACTCAGTTATGTGACAATTACTTTTGGTGATTCTGGACCCTGAAAGTATCAGACTCTGAATCTTTAGAGCCAGAGATGATCCAGGAGCGAAGACTGTTGTTGATGAAATTACAAAAGAATAATAAATGATATGTTTTTATTCAAATTCAGATGTTTACATGCATTTTAGAATCAAGAGCGACTTTAAACCAACAACCTCTCTACTAGTTACTAAACCTGCCTTTTAACCCGCTGAGCTTATGCAGCTCTCATGCAGAGAAAACTCTATGCAGTTCAAATGAGAACTTAAGCTGGAGATACAGTAAGACACAGCTGAAGTATTTGGGTTCTGCTTACTGATGATTGACATAAGGCAGCCCAGAAGCACATATCTCCTACTGTTGTGAATATGTGAACTACAGTGATCCTTTAAGCCCCGAATTTTAATAACTAAACCAGATTTTTCTGGGTTTACTGTGTGTATGTAGAGCTAATATCGGTGGGAGAATAAATTAATTTGAATTTGAAATAATGTGATTTCTTCCAGTATACTTAAAGATGCATGGTACTCATGAAGTCTACCTGAAAACTATTTTTGTACATTAAATTTCTGATATCAGTCAGTGTAGATTCGATGGATGGACGCTTGTGCTTCAGGTGTGAAGGTTTGTGTATAAATGACTGTGGCAGTGTTACACCAGAGCACAAACATTTATTGGTTGTACTCTAATGTGGAAAATGTATTTTTGTACAAGTGACTAATTATGTATTTAAATATCTCTTTTACCATAACTGCACCATACCAGGCCATCAGGGTGTTTTGAGCTGGAGCAGCTCTCACACAGAGAGTCACTTGGTATGAAGCACAGATATGAACATTATCTGAACATCAGAACCATGATCATGTACATGAAGTCTGACTCTATGTGATTACCCCACATTATGTCTTATTTTAGTCTGTACGCTGACCCTTTGAGCTACACTCCTTATTTTTCATGTGGGATCAAATGAAGCTGAAACTTGGTCAGTCAGCCCGAAACTCTAATGAAGCATTTAGATACAGTGAGTCCTACTGTTCCACCACCCTCAGTCCTGTAGCCAGAGAAGACTTCATGGACGGACATGTGATGGGCATTTTTTCATTTGTTTTCATTAAAAACGATGATGGAAAATACTGGAAAGAAGAAATCGGAGGTTGTTGCACCTTTTGCATTATGATCTTTGTAAGATTCATAATTCATAATTCTAAACCAAGTTGCATTTTTATGCAAAACACTTTCATAATACCCTCTGGACAGCATTGTGATGGTATATCAGAGAAACAACGTGAGGAAGAAATCAAGACACTACACTGACAGCACAGAGTCATCAGTCCACAGTCTTTTTAAATGCTCCTGTTTGTTGAAAACTGGATTTGAAATGTACTTTTTCCATGATGGAGAGTAAAATTTATACAAATTTATGGTAAATGATCTGGATCTGCACCATAATTTAATGGGTTATTTCCTGGCTCATGCTCCATCCCCCCACCAAGTTCAGTGGGGTGGGGGGGGGCTCATTGCACCCTGCTGTCCCTCCATCCTCTGTCCTTTGAATTCATCATACAAAAATAAAAACCTGCCAGAAACCCATTTTAGGCTTTAGGTAATTAGGTCTCTCCATCAGTAATCTAGCTGTGTTATTTTTAGTCACTTAATCTGAAAAATGAAAACCGGTTTCCTGCTTAGATGAACATTTCCGAAATCAGGTTTGTGCCACAGCTGGAGAGTAATCAGATTATCAAAGTGCAGCTTTCTCAGTGAGGCAACGAGCTAAATAGACTCTTACTTACTTTACTTACTCTTTGTATGTATGTTCAGCCCCCCCCCATTTCTATTCTGTACATTTCATTTCTTCCTCACCACTGTAGGTTAACAGTGGAGTTGACAGCCGTGTAAGGATTTTTAACGTTTTCCACTGCTGTGTCCTCACAGATGACAGCTGTTATTACCCGTTGAACAATAATGCAACAGTCAGCGCTCCTGAACGGTGCTTAATATAGCTGCTGTTTCACTGTCACTTCTCAGGAGGAGGAGGAGGAGGGAGTGGGAGAGGAGGAAGGAGATCAGTGATGAAGTGAGTTTACGTACTGTCGGTGTAACTGGATTAAGATGAAATCGTTAATGTTAACAGAAGGATAATCCCCCTGAATGTGTCAACATACGGCGCTGCCTACTACACCAAACCCGTTAATCTTATCTGAACAGTTTCCTCTGTCGCCTGACCGGAATTAAACTGATTGAAGAAACACACTGAAGTTTAAGAAGATCATCCCATTGGTCACTTTGGTCAATGTTTAAAGTTTTACGTCGGGCAACGCACGTTGACAGGCAGAGGTCTAGCGTTGGGCTTGTCTTGGCCAAAAGAGGGGGCTAGCTGCTAGCTATAGCAGTTTCTCAAATGAAGCTAAAACCATCAAAATAGAGTTATCCAATCAGATTATTCTTTTTTTTTTATTGTCTCTGGGCAGAGAAAAGGTCAGCTGGCTCATTCAGTGGTTAGCAAATTAATGAAACAAACACACCCACAGCACCCCAGCAGGAACTTTTCAAAATCAAAAAATTGATTTCCTGTTGGAAGAAGAAGACTGCAATGGCAATATTCACAACCTGGAACACTTTTATGAAAAACACTTTTCATTATTTTGATGTGTGGATGCTTACGAATTAAAGGAATATAAATAATCATGGAATAGACAGACAATCAGACTTTAGGACCGCTTCCAAGGTAGCAAGACTTTAACGTTTCGTCGTCCTGTTGGTTATGATCCCTGTGACACTTGTGTTCTCATGGATTCTGTAAAATGAACTGAACAGTTGAAATGTGGAGAATCTCTCCGAGCTAACGATGTGTTAATATAGACAGACGTTTAAACATTTATATCTGTATGTGTGCTGCTACACTGATTTGTACGAGCTTTAAACTGCAATCTGGTGCGTTTTTAGAAGCTCAGCCCCCTTAAGTGTATTTCTTTTTTCTTTTTGTGCTCCATCTGTTTAAGCTTCACGTAGAAAAATAGCAAAGGAACAACGTAGGAAAGGAGGAACGACTGGCACAAAATCTGATGATAACAGTGGATTCGTAATAGAGCAAGAAAATCATTGTACAGTTTATTATCATGTCTATTAAGGCATCCTTAACACTTGTGTTGCTCAGTCCACCTTAAAGCGAGTTGATTACCTTACAGGAGATAAATACCGCACACATCACTCTGTATGTGAAACTCTGTATGTGATGAGGACGATCAAGGACGTCACAGGAAAACTAATTAAGAAATTTCTTAATTTAATATTTTAACAGGCATTAAAAATAGGAATTGTAAAAAAGAATCTATAAATGAACGATTAATCCATCAATAAATGCTTACATACAAAAACAGCATAAAACACTCATTTAATAAACCATTCATAATTACATTTATTAATACACGTCGACGTGCATCAACTTGCGATGTCACACATCTCAACGCTGCCGGTGACAGCAGCTTAAATCTGTCCATTATATTATGACTGTAGGGAACTCTGCAGCCTCCAGGGGGCGCCAGCAGAACTCTATTTTTATTAGTATTATTTATTCAATACTTTTGCTAATGTCAGTCACATTCATACAGGCGGCCCTGACAGGTGTGTGTGTGTGTGTGTTTCTGCAGGTGAACTGCTTAGAGGAATGCTGACGCTGCTGCTCACCACTTGGCTCCAAGGTACGCACACACACGCACACACGTGCACACACACGCACGCACACACACACAGACACACACACACACACACACACACACCATCTGGGAAAATAGCTTCTTCATATACGTGCTGTGAACTGAACCCAAACTGAGAGAAAACACACACCTGTAACACACACCACTGTGTGTGTGTGTGTGTGTGTGTGTGTGTGTGTGTGTGTGTGTATTTTTGATGTTTGTGAACAATTGTAAACAGCAGAGAGTGCTGAATGTGAAATGGCCTCTGGACAGGTGTGACAGTGCAGAGAAGCATCATGGGAGCTTGAGGAACAGTGTTTGAGGA
>NW_019524827.1:0-979 GCF_002814215.2 Seriola lalandi dorsalis | reverse complement strand
TAGCAAATTAATGAAACAAACACACCCACAGCACCCCAGCAGGAACTTTTCAAAATCAAAAAATTGATTTCCTGTTGGAAGAAGAAGACTGCAATGGCAATATTCACAACCTGGAACACTTTTATGAAAAACACTTTTCATTATTTTGATGTGTGGATGCTTACGAATTAAAGGAATATAAATAATCATGGAATAGACAGACAATCAGACTTTAGGACCGCTTCCAAGGTAGCAAGACTTTAACGTTTCGTCGTCCTGTTGGTTATGATCCCTGTGACACTTGTGTTCTCATGGATTCTGTAAAATGAACTGAACAGTTGAAATGTGGAGAATCTCTCCGAGCTAACGATGTGTTAATATAGACAGACGTTTAAACATTTATATCTGTATGTGTGCTGCTACACTGATTTGTACGAGCTTTAAACTGCAATCTGGTGCGTTTTTAGAAGCTCAGCCCCCTTAAGTGTATTTCTTTTTTCTTTTTGTGCCCCATCTGTTTAAGCTTCACGTAGAAAAATAGCAAAGGAACAACGTAGGAAAGGAGGAACGACTGGCACAAAATCTGATGATAACAGTGGATTCGTAATAGAGCAAGAAAATCATTGTACAGTTTATTATCATGTCTATTAAGGCATCCTTAACACTTGTGTTGCTCAGTCCACCTTAAAGCGAGTTGATGTGGTTTACCTTACAGGAGATAAATACCGCACACATCACTCTGTATGTGAAACTCTGTATGTGATGAGGAGGATCAAGGACGTCACAGGAAAACTAATTAAGAAATTTCTTAATTTAATATTTTAACAGGCATTAAAAATAGGAATTGTAAAAAAGAATCTATAAATGAACGATTAATCCATCAATAAATGCTTACATACAAAAACAGCATAAAACACTCATTTAATAAACCATTCATAATTACATTTATTAATACACGTCGACGTGCATCAACTTGCGATGTCACACATCTCAACGCTGC
>NW_019524826.1:24209-25518 GCF_002814215.2 Seriola lalandi dorsalis | reverse complement strand
ACTGAGATGTTTTTATATCTTCTTATAGATCAACACTTCAAAATAAAACACAGGAGAAGAGGAAAAAATAACAATAAAGTTACAATACACACTAATGACAATAAACCACAAGGGTAAAATATGGGACCTTTAAATAATTTAATTAACCAATCAGCATTAGCCTGAGGAGGAAACACGCTGCTTGAATGCAGGTACAGCAGGTGTGACTGTGTGATCTTCTCTTAATAAACCAAGCTGAACTCTGAACTCTGGCTTTTATTTCTGAGTAACGTCATCATCTTCAGGCCAAAATCAATCAATTGATCAGTGAGTTCAGCTCAGTTTGTAGCTGAGGTGGAAAGTAACTAAGTACATTTACTCCAGTGCTCAGCACAGTGTAAAGGAACTTGTGTTTAACTTAATGATTCCCTTCTTACTGGTCTTCATTCATGACGGCTGGAGTTACTGGTTTCTGGAGTTCGGCTGCTGCTGGATTTTTGAGGAGCTGTAACAACATTTTAGAGACAAACTTTTTTGATAATGATCCTGAAATGTTTTTCTGAAAGAATAGTGAATGAGATCTGTGGTGCTGGGACATTATCAACTCGTCATGGTGCATCAGCGTGTATTTACTGTCAGCAGTACGTTGCCATGGAGTCAGTGAGTTAACTGTCAGCTGCAACTGGAGCGCAGTATTTTATACTTATTTCCATTCAAACTATCTCATAACCAGCAGCTGATTCAGCTGTGATCAGCTGAATCAGCTGTGATCAGCTGAATCAGCTGTGATCAGCGGTGATCAGCGGTGATCAGCTGTGATCAGCTGTGATCAGCGGTGATCAGCGGTGATCAGCTGTGATCAGCGGTGATCAGCGGTGATCAGCTGTGATCAGGTGATCAGCTGTGATCAGCGGTGATCAGCTGTGATCAGCTGTGATCAGCTGTGATCAGCTGTGATCAGCGGTGATCAGCTGTGATCAGCTGTGATCAGCTGTGATCAGCGGTGATCAGCTGTGATCAGCTGTGATCAGCGGTGATCAGCTGTGATCAGCTGTGATCAGCGCTGATCAGCTGTGATCAGTGTGTGTGTGTGTGTCTGAAAACAGAAACAGGTGGAGTATCAAAGTAAAAGTCTCATGTCAGAATAATGTAAATCATACGACTGGATTGTGATTATTGATGTTTTAATGTGTCAACAACTTTCATGTTGCAGCTGCTGAAGATGAGACTCATTTTAAGGACTTAGATGGAGCTGATCTCACCTGTAATAAAACATCAGGATTCAACAAACAAAACACAACAACCAGCTTTTAGCAACAATGATGGAGAC
>NW_019524826.1:16521-23145 GCF_002814215.2 Seriola lalandi dorsalis | reverse complement strand
GTGACACAGCTGCTGTCACGTCCTCAAAGTATCTCAGAGGACGGACATCGATGGCGGACGAGTCTGTAGAGTCGCTGAGTCGTGACAGTGAGGGGTAGTTGCGTAGAAAGTGGCTGTGATCCTCTGTGTGTGAGAGCTGCTTCAGCTCAGCGTCTTTCCTCTTCAGCTCAGCGATCTCCTGCTGCAGCTTCTCCTGAAGCTCTTTGACTCGACCGGCTTCAGTTTCCTGCTGGGATCTGATCTGCTGCTTCACATCAGAGCGTCTTTTCTCCATGAGACGGATCAGCTCGGTGAAGGTCTTCTCACTGTCCTCCACCGCTTCATCAGCAGAGCCGTCGATAGCCTCCACCTCCTGTGGAAGCAGCTTCACATCTTTCTCTCTGTCCTGGATTCTCTGCTGGATCTCTTGTCGCCTCAGCTGGAGCTCTCTCTGCCTCTCAGTCCTTTCTGCTGCAGCTGAGACTGTGTCGTGGCCTTTATGTTCATCCACAGAGCAGAGATAACAGATACACTGCTGATCGCTGCGGCAGAACATCTTCATCACCTCATCGTGACGAGAGCAGATGTTCTCCTGGAGCTTCTCGGAGGGCTCCACCAGCTTGTGTTTCTTTAGCTGAGCTACATCATAATGACGCTGCAGGTGATTCTCACAGTAAGAGACCAGACAAACCAGACAGGATTTAACAGCTTTCAGTTTCCTCCCAGTGCAGACATCACAGGCCACGTCTTCAGGTCCAGCATAGCAGTGATCAGCAGCAGCAGCTTGGAGTCCAGTCTTCTTCAGCTGCTCCACTAAAGCTGCTAACATGGTGTTTTTCACCAGGACAGGCCTCGGTATGAAGGTCTGCCTACACTGAGGGCAGCTGTGGATTCTCTTCTCATCCTCTTCATCCCAGAAGCTTTTAATACAGTTCATGCAGTAGCTGTGTCCACAGGGAAGAGCCACCGGATCCTTCAGTAGATCCAGACAGATGGAACAAGAGAAGGTCTCCCGGTCCAGCTGATCTCCTTTCTGCGCCATTTCAGCTCTCGGTGACAACGACTGTCTGAGTTTCACTTCCTCAGAACTGAAACTAGTTTGAGCTCTGATCTCAACAACATGTGTCTCTGCAGTGAACGGGGCCTGTCAGCTCTCGCACTTCACCACATGTTGGTTCCACCCATCTTCAAACTGTAGATCTGAAGGGAGGGAACAAGGAAACACATGAACAGAGTGGAGCTGGCTGTGTTTGAGAGCAGGAAGAAGAGGGAGGGGCATCAGGCTTTGACTCAGTCCAGGAAGTGGTTTGACGCTGTGTGTTTAACCCTCGGTCCGACATAAAGCTCAGAACACGACCAATAAAGACGCAGCTCTCCGGACGGACTCGCCACACACAGATAACAACAGCACAGAGTCACAATCAGTGTGTAGAGAACTGATCCCTCTGATGCAGGCGTCCGCCTCGCTGCTGTTTGTTCATGTGTCATGTGACCAACAAATATATTGATCCAGCTCGAGACAGGACGAGCTTCAGTTGTATTTGGAGATGAATCTGGTTTCAGCTGAGAAGTGATCCAGTTCTTTAGATGCAGTGGAATCACTGATGTGATGAACAGAGAAGAGAAAGTGTCAATTCTACTGATTTATTCCCCAGCAAGACTGAACATGATCATAATAATAAAAAGACCAGTAATAATAATGATGACGATGATAATAATAAAGTTAATAATAATGTTAATAATAATAATAATGATATAATAATAAAACTTTATTTGTAGATAGTGAAAAATATGAATCATTTTATTGAATGAGGGAGATTTCATGACCTCAGTCTTCTCAGCTGTTTCTAACTGAAACTGAATGTTACTCTGAGTCTCTCAAACTTTTCACTAATAAGAAACGTTTGTCATTAGTTCATTGTTTTTACTCTTTATTGAAGTCAAAGACGTTGATCACACAGAGGAGAAATACAGTGAACAAACGTCTGTAAAATGACAGAAATGATGTGAATTAACAGCCAAACTTCTCTTTTAATCATCATGACAATAATAATGAATCACATTTATTTCACATTTCTGTAAAGACAAATTACTGTTTTATTTAAACTCTGTGTTGAAGTATGACGCAGCAGTACAGCTCCAAAGAGGGCGGGGTTTGGTCGTTTTAAAGACATCTCTCCATTCGTTCTCAATGGGAATTATTTCGCCTTTTATCGGCATTTACGTCGCCATGGTTACTCGAATCGCTAAGAAAAGTCACAGCACACTGTCACGGCCGGCTCAAACCCACGACAAATAATAGGAGATGACACAAGAAGTTAAAGCAAGAAAATCTTCATTTATTTTAACTAACCCAAAACCAACATGTCAAAAACTGTGTGTGAGGTGCGGCCGTCAGCCCCTCAGCTCTGTTAGTGTGTTTGCATGCTTGTCACATTAGTGAGCGGCGTGTTGTCAGGTGGAAACAAAAGTAAGTAAGGAGCGTGGAGAGGAGAGAGCAGAGTTCCCCCTTTGTCCTCTCTCCCTCCTCCCAGAGCCAATCAGGTGCGCTCTTGTAGTTGCTGGGAACAGCGTAACTAACGATGAGCTCACGCCTCCTGCTGGGCGTCTGCTATACAAAAGACAACCAGCCCGACAGCCGCAAGAGGCGTGGCCGTCACCGCCCCCTGCATAAAGACGGGGTGCCACCTGGGACCACGACAATCAACACACTGTCAGCACACTGCATGAGGAAGAGGAGGGGTTAATACATCACAGGGGCACGTGACAGCGCGTCCGCCGCCACGTTATCAGACCCCTTAACGTGATGTACGTCCAAACAGTAAGACCGCAACATCACAGACCACCTGATTACGACATGACTCAAGGCCCGGGCTGAAGCCGTCTCCTCTTCCATGACAGAATAGTTCAGTTGATGCTTGTTACATTAGAACAGAAGCTTACGGGCCTCTCCATCCCCCGACCATCAGATTACATCAGTACTGCACCTGCCCCGACGTGGCTGGCATCCACCTGCAGCTTAAACAGCTTCTCCACACAAGAGCTTTGACGTTCTGGAAAACCTGCTGACAGACAGGAGACCACATGTTTGGAACTGGTCTTTAACAAATCAGTGAAGGGGGCAACCACAGAAGAAAAGTTCTCACAGAACCTGCGGTAGTACCTCACCATCCCAACATCCGCATCAGCTCTTTTTTTGTTGCTGGTGTGGGAAATTGCTCCACAGCCAACACCTCGGCCTGACCTGGCCTGCACCGGCCTGCACCGGCCTGACCTGGCCTGCACCGGCCTGCACCGGCCTGACCCGGCCTGCACCGGCCTGCACCGGCCTGACCCGGCCTGCACCGGCCTGACCCGGCCTGCACTGGCCTGACCTGGCCTGCACCGGCCTACACCGGCCTGACCTGGCCCTGTCCCACAACATGTCCCACATCTTACTGTAGCACGAGCAAATCGCATTTTGCTAGATTACCTGTCAGGCTTGCTGCAGCCAAACGTTCAAATAACTGGTGAATGTGCAAGACATGGCTGGTCCAGCTGTCACTGTAAATTACCACATCGTATAATTAGACAGCACAACCGTCCAAATCACCAACCACCACGTCCATCAAACGCTGGAATGTAGCTGGAGCCTTCTGCAGGCCAAAAGGCATCAGCTTATATGAATACAGGCCAGATGGACTCACAAATGCAGAAATGTCCTGTGCTCTCTTTGACAACGGCACCTGCCAATAGACTTTCAGAAGATCGAATTCACTCAAACTTCGCAGACTCCACCTCATCGATGCAATCCTCCATTCTTGGAAGTGGAAATGGGTCCGGCTTGGTGACACTATCGACCCTACGAGAATCAGAGCAAAATCTGAGGGTGTTATCAGACTTGGGGAAGCCCAGATAGAAGATGAAGGTTCACAGGTGAGTCTGCGAAGGCATGTCCCCAAACAAACTTGGAAAACTGCTAATTAGCTCAGCCAACTCCACACGGTTTTGACAAATGAGTCTAACAAATTGTCCAAGCTTGATCAAAACCGTGAGACTCTTCCATCTCTGTCGCAGCCTCTGACTGACGGGAGGAATTCATCACCGTGCTGCTGGCTGAACACAACTATTCAGTCACCACACGCGAGTAGTACCGCTTCAACAAACTGACATGGCAAAGCTGTGACTTCTTCCTTCGCTCTGGAGTAGAAATAAAATAGCTCTCCTCTGAGATCTGCCTCAGCACTGTGACTGTGAACCTGGCCTGAAAAGGTGAACCAACAATCGGTAGAAATGAATTGAATTAAAGACTGAATTGGCGCCGCTCAGCCCGTTGATCGGAAATATGCTTCATCTTCCCCTGAGCTCGAGTCAGCTTCTCTCTTGCCAGTTCCCCTAAAACAAACAGCCTATGCCTGAACCCGTTCACATAGTCAGTCAGGTTTTGTGGAGGTTCACTACTCTTAAAATTGTCCCTCAACACTGCCAACGGACCACGAACAGAATGTGCGAACACCAAGTCATTGGGACTGAACCCGGTACTCTCCTGGGTTGCCTCCCTGGCAGCCAACATCAACCACGGCAAGCCTTCCTCCCAATCCCTGCCCAACTGAGTGCAACATGCACGCAGCAGTGACTTCAGCGTCTGATGGAAACGCTCCAGTGCCCCCTGGCTTTGTGCATGATAGGCTGAAGACTAAGTGCTTCACCCGATGTTTTAACACTTGCGCAAACAAATGTGAAGAAAAGTTTGACCCCTGATCACTTTGGACCAGCCTGGGGATGCCAAAGATGGAAATAAATTGCGAGACTGCTCCAACCACAGACCCGGACGTGACTGAATGCAGGGGATACGCAGCCGGATATCTGGTGGCTTGACACATGACAGTAAGTAAATACTTAGCTCCAGACTTAGAAGGACGCAGAGGTCCAACACAGTCCATGATAATGTGCTCAAAAGTCTCACTAATGGCAGGTATTGGGTGCAAGAGGGCAGGCTTAATAACCTGGTTTGGTTTGCCAGTTATTTGGCACGTGTGGAAAGACCTTATGTACTCTGACACATCCTTTTTTAGCCGAGGCGAGAAGAAGTAGCGTAGAGTGCGGTCACATGTCTTCCTGACTCCCTGATGCCCTGACTGGTCATGGGATAGCCGCAAAACTAAGCTACGGAACATATCTGGTACCGCAACCTGAAACACTGGGTTTCCCACACCAAGCTCATTACAAGGCACCCATTTCCTCACCAGCACACCATTGTCCAGGAAATAGCCATGCGCCCTGTCCTTCACTTCTGCCACAGCACCTACGACCTCCCACAACTCCTTAATGGAAGGATCTGACTGCAGCTCTGCCGCCAACTCTGCACGTGAAACAGACAGTGGAAAGTCAGACAAGTTCACACATGGTTCCTCCATCACACTCACTTCATCAGGATCACCTGTTTCTATATGAACACATGAGTTTGACAGTGGTGGTGTTGGGAATCATGTTTCTGGGAAAGTACAGGTGTGGCAACACCTGAGTGCACTGTGCTTACAACGGTGAACGCCCCACATCTGGAGCTGGATCGACGCAGCAGGAAAACTCCTCTGGACTTAAATCTCTTTCCAGACAGAACACCTGCAGCAGGTGAACTTTGTTAGAACCAGAAATGATTGGAACAATAAAACCTGGTTCTATCAGTTAGTTACACGTTAGTTTTCAGGCTTGGACTTTAATCTAATTCTCCCCCTGTTCTTCTGAGTTAGGGTTTCTGGATTTAGTATCATTAATATTATTATCAGCCTTAATGAGTAAAAGTCCTGGTGTGATAAACAGCAATGAAAACAATACAGAGAAAGAAACAGAATAAACATTGAGTTTAATGACTTTACTTTATGATCATTAATCTATAGTTTTGTCTCTGACTGTACGTGGTGACTCCACCCCCCCCCCCCCCCCCCCGTCCAGATCTAAACAAAACGCAAAGTCATCACAGACAGTTTGAAGAGATTTTAATGCTCGACAAATTTATTAAACATCTTCTACAAAAACACGTCATAGAAAATTATTTCACTTTGTCACGACTGTGTGGACGATCAGAGAGAGAGAGAGACAGAGAGAGAGACAGAGAGAGAGAGAGAGAGAGAGACAGAGAGAGAGACAGAGAGAGACAGAGAGAGACAGAGACAGAGTGAGAGAGACAGAGAGAGAGAGAGAGAGAGAGAGACATCCTCTGGTCTTGGAGGTTCTGAATGTGTTTGTTTGGTTTTTGTGCGTGGAGCAGAAGAAGAAGAGTGAAGCAACAGGTGAACACCTCCACCTGCTGGACACACACCCTCATTACACACGCACACGCACACGCACACACACACACACACACACCACACACACACACCACACACACACACACACACACACACACACACACACACACACACACACACACACACCATGTGTGTCAACATCATCACTCCAATCTTTCTGGAAAATGAAAACGATAAAATGCCTCAAGATGTTTGTTTTTCTGTTTTTCATCTTGAAGTAAACAAACAAACAAACAAACAAAAAGAGAGAGAGAGAGAGAGAGAGAGAGAGAGAGAGAGAGAGAGAGAGAGAGAGAGACAGAGAGAGAGAGACAGAGAGAGAGACAGAGAGAGAGAGAGACAGAGAGAGACAGACAGA
>NW_019524826.1:13686-16055 GCF_002814215.2 Seriola lalandi dorsalis | reverse complement strand
CCCCCCCCGGCCCCAGGGCCACCACCAGCAGCAGGCCCCCGATCACCGACGTGGTCTGGAAGAAGTCGTACTTGAGGAAGTCGTGCATGGGTTTGTAGGAGGGGACGCTCCAGAAGGCGTTGAAGGTGAAGTTGATGCAGAGCAGCCAGGCCACCAGAGTCAGAGCCGCCAGCTTGGTCTTAAAGCCCACCGCCACCAGAACCATCAGCGCCGTGCCCACCAGGTTCTGCAGGATCTGAAACCCAGGGCAGAGGATGACAACGTGGTTCCAAACAGAACCGGGAGAGTAACGTAGTGGTAGTAATGTAGTGTAGTTTAGTGCAGCGTAGCTTAGTGTAGCGTAGCATAGTGTAGCGTAGCTTAGTGTAGCGTAGCTTAGTGCAGCGTAGCATAGTGTAGCGTAGCTTAGTGTAGCGTAGCTTAGTGCAGCGTAGCTTAGTGTGCTGTAGTATTGTGTAGTGTACACTATAGTGCAGCGTAGCATAGTGTAGCGTAGCATAGTGTAGCGTAGCTTAGTGTGCTGTAGTATTGTGTAGTGTACACTATAGTGTAGCGTAGCATAGTGTAGCGTAGCATAGTGCAGCGTAGCTTAGTGTGCTGTAGTATTGTGTAGTGTACACTATAGTGTAGCGTAGCATAGTGTAGCGTAGCTTAGTGTGCTGTAGTATTGTGTAGTGTACACTATAGTGTAGCGTAGCATAGTGTAGCGTAGCATAGTGCAGCGTAGCATAATGTAGCGTAGCATAGTGTAGTGTAGCGTAGCATAGTGCAGCGTAGCATAGTGTAGCATAGCATAGTGTAGCATAGCATAGTGTAGCGTAGCATAGTGCAGCGTAGCTTAGTGTGCTGTAGTATTGTGTAGTGTACACTATAGTGTAGCGTAGCATAGTGTAGCGTAGCATAGTGCAGCGTAGCATAGTGCAGCGTAGCATAGTGTAGCGTAGCTTAGTGTGCTGTAGTATTGTGTAGTGTACACTATAGTGTAGCGTAGCATAGTGTAGCGTAGCATAGTGCAGCGTAGCTTAGTGTGCTGTAGTATTGTGTAGTGTACACTATAGTGTAGCGTAGCATAGTGTAGCGTAGATTAGTGTGCTGTAGTATTGTGAAGTGTACACTATAGTGTAGCGTAGCATAGTGTAGCGTAGCATAGTGCAGCGTAGCATAATGTAGCGTAGCATAGTGTAGTGTAGCGTAGTGTAGTGTAGCGTAGTGTAGCATAGCATAGTGTAGCATAGCATAGTGTAGCATAGCATAGTGTAGCGTAGCATAGTGCAGCGTAGCATAGTGCAGCGTAGCTTAGTGTGCTGTAGTATTGTGTAGTGTAGTGTAGCATAGTGTAGCGTAGCATAGTGCAGCGTAGCTTAGTGTGCTGTAGTATTGTGTAGTGTACACTATAGTGCAGCGTAGCATAGTGCAGCGTAGCATAGTGTAGCATAGCATAGTGTAGCATAGCATAGTGCAGCGTAGCATAGTGTAGTGTAGCGTAGACTCACACTGAACAGGCTGAGGTCAAAGTGCAGCAGCGTCATGAACATAAGGACCAGGAGGACTCGCCCCCCCAGCTGCAGGAGGTGCTTTGGAGAACTCTGATTACCGAGGGAGGGGACTCCTGCAAACACGCTGCGAGCCTCCCCCCTGCACTCGGCCAGGAGGAGGAGGAGACCCCCCCCCAAAGACAGGTTCCTACACAGAGGAGGGGGAGGGGCAGATCACTTTAGTTTTATTTCTAGTACAAAACTTCTATTTAAAAATCTTTGTGATGAAATATTACAAATAGAATAATGTGGCGTCATCGACCTTCTACTGGACAAGTCCATATTAAACTGCAGCATTGATCCATGCTGCATGTAAGTTCGTCACAGGTCAAAGGTCACAGACTCACCTCATTAAGAACTTGAGGTCCCACAGGATGCTGTAGGCCACCGTCTGCAGGCAAGACAGGAAACAAACAGTGACTTTCACAATAAGACCCCAGTTTCATACAACACAACAAAACAGTAAACAGTCGGTTACAAGAAATCAATCAATTCAAATTCAAATCAATTAATTCAACTGAATCTCGTTCAGTGAGCGTGTGAGAGCGTCAGTGATGAAATATCTGTGTGGAATAAATTTAACACATTTAGAATAAAGAGGCAGATGTATTTGGATTTTGTCTAATTTGTAGTTGATTACTTTCACCAAGTTTATGACAGTTTTACATTTTTACTGCTGGGAATATAATAAATAATAATTATAATTAATTCATTAGAAAAAAATGTAATTCTTATCTTGCACTACAAATGTCTGTGTATGTAAACTTCAACATCCTGAGGGACGAAGAGACGAGCTGAGACTGAAGCAACTCATGGCGTTAATGATGTCACATT
>NW_019524826.1:12241-13179 GCF_002814215.2 Seriola lalandi dorsalis | reverse complement strand
GAAGCCTGAGAGAGGAGATGTAAAACTACACTGAGATGGTTTTTATATCTTCTGATGGATCAACACTTCAAAACAAAACGTTGAGCTGTAACAGCGGACATGTTGAAGTGGACTCAGGTGTGTCAGGTTTACCTGCAGGGCGATGACCCCGAACAGAGCGAAGCAGGCGTTCTGAACAAAGTTTCTGCTGAGGATCAGCACACAGCCTCCTGCAGACACACACACACACACACACACACACACACATTTCAAACAACAACTTTAATGTTTCACACGTTAAAGTCCGTCAGTAACATCTCAATCAAAACAATAAGAGGGTGTGGGGTGACGTCATGAAACAGCGTGGGATCATGGGAGTTGTCGTCTCCTCCCGGTTTGGATTCCTTCAGTGTCCGTGGTTCAGGAAATCAAACAGACCCGCAGTTTCACTTCAACAATCAGACACTGACAGACGCTCCTCAGGGACACAGGACAGGACGTCTCCAGTGGACAGAGGACAGGATGATATGATGTCATCAACAGGCGACCAATGAAAGGTTAGCATGATTAAAATGGATGATGATGTGATGATGTAAGAACACAACATGTAGAACACAGGTCCAGATGCTTTTAGACGCTGAGGATGTTGGTGTGTGAGGAGTGTAACCGTGGTACAAACGTGATCAACATGTCTCTGTTTAAAAACAGTGTGTGTGTGTGTGTGTGTGTGTGTGTGTGTGTTACCCAGCTGTCCCAGCAGGTTGAGCAGGACGAAGATGTTGGCGAGGAAGCGTCCGCAGCTCCAGGTGGAGTCGATGTACTCGCTCTGCTCCGCCCACTGAAACCACATCCTGACCCCGTCCTCCAGGAAAGTGCTGACCAGACACAGCCGGGCCACGTGGGGGAGGTAGTGCTTGGTGACCCGGAGGAACTACAGCGGGGGGGGGGGGGGGAAAACA
>NW_019524826.1:10076-11822 GCF_002814215.2 Seriola lalandi dorsalis | reverse complement strand
ATTCACCTGTGATCCAGCAGCAGAGCTGATAACATGAACCTCCAGAGTCAAACTCACACAGCAGCAACAATATAATAAAGAAATAAAAGAAGAACAGAAACAGAATCTCGAATAAATAAGATTCATTAGAAATAATATATATAATAACATAAAATGTGTTACACACACACCTACACAAATAAAGAGTTTGGTGGTTGTTGCAGTTTGTTCTACTGTTTTATACAGATGTGAGTTCTTAGCCCGTGCTGGCCCCTTAACTCTCAATTAATGATGCAATTAATTGATCGTTTTAATTGCCAGTTAATCTGCAGATCATTTTGCCGTTTAATTGTCTCATCGTTTGGTCTGAAACAGTCATGACACGTTTGTTTTATTCTGACCATCAGTCCAACACCCACAACACTCAGAACAGCCGCCGATTAATTACAGGTGCCATCGATTAATGGACTCATTGATTAATTTCTGCAGTGCTGCACTGAAAACACTTTGAGACCAAATCACGGAACCATGTGAGAAGTTTCCTGACGGTTTCAGTGACATCAACACGTGGTGTTGAATGACAGCTGATCTGATGATCGTTTCCATCAGCTGACAGCCACAAACATCCTGAGCTGGTTTAAATGAGCTGTAGTGATGGAGGCAGAGGGGCAGATTGAGTCTGTGTATGTGGCAGTCTGAACACAAACATTCAACATCCTCATGAACTGCTTCCTGTACGAGCCAGAATCACAGAAGCTGCAGCTGCACTTCGGTTCTGCCGCGAGGAAACGGAGTAAAACTGACTGAAAGTGCTTTAAAACACGGCCGTCAATAACAACATAACAGTGCTGTGCTTTCTGTGTCACTTTTGTTTTGTTCCGGGTCGGAAAATTAACGCTTAACCGCGCTTTGTTCCGGTCTTTGCATTGTAACCATCATCTCACCAGACTCCGTGCAGAAAACTGTCAATTTAAGACTTTCCTGGAAGTTGTCGGTGACTCGGCCGGTAACAACTGACTGACCGACTCCCCGCCTCCTTTTCGACCGACGTGTAACCGACCTCAACCTCACATAACTACTGACCCCAAACTCTTTCCTTCGTGTTACAGTAAAACCTTACGTTTGCTTTGGAATCAGAGACAAAGAAAAATCTTCCTCTTTCGTTTCTGCGATAAAAGTCAAACCTGGTCGTGAACGTCACACCAGACTCCGTTTGAACATCTGGGATTTTTACGTTTTCTCGTTTATCCGTCGACTTTCTGAGCCGCGAGAAAACAGCTGAAGGCCCTGAACACACCATGAGGATCCACTTCTCACTTCGGTCAACAAGTGCCTTTAATACAAACCTGTTTTTGATATTTAAAAACAGAATGAAAACTTTTCTTGTGTCGCAGACTTCGCTCCGACAGTGATCTGCCTCGGTTCAGTGAACTACAGTCGATTCACCTGGATCCAAGTGTTGTGAGCGGGAATGAGGCCGGATTCACCAACACACACCGCCGCTTTATTAAAAGTGAACCGTGAACCAAGCTGAGAACTACTAACTGCCCGGGTCCCAGCCCTGTCTGTGGCCGGCTCGGGGTGTGTGTTTCCCGGGGAGAGGAGCTCACCTGGTCCGCTACGTCCTCCGCCTGGCTCATCAGGTCTCCGTGTCCCATCTTCCCCTCCGCTGTTCAGGCACTTCAGTGCGGAGAAACGGCCCAGCTCCGGTGAAAGTCCGGTGAGAAGAGTACCGGTGCTGTAGTAACGATGATGATGATGATGATG
>NW_019524826.1:9180-9487 GCF_002814215.2 Seriola lalandi dorsalis | reverse complement strand
AATGCTTTGGTTCATCATGCAAATGATTATGTTCAATTCTCTGCTGTTTCCTACATTATCAGTTGCTTATGTCATGTTGATCAAAATGTATTATAATGGGTCTCTGTGAATAGTCTCACCCCCCACAACATTTAGGCATTAGTTCATTGCATAAGTCTTTACATGCAAAATGGTTGAACAAGTTGTCATAATATGTCAAACATATCTCTATACATTTCCATTTGACTTATTTTTCTAAATCTGTCCTGAATGTGTGAAGAACCAACTGGCAAGTATATATATATATATATATATATATATATATATA
>NW_019524826.1:4703-9110 GCF_002814215.2 Seriola lalandi dorsalis | reverse complement strand
GGTGTAACTTACAATTTACAATAAGTGTCATCAAAACTTTAGCCATAGTTTACATCAGAACATCCCTACAGAGACACTGTTATATTGACAACACGACTAAGCAATTTGACTCTTATCCGTACACAATAACACAAGGACTTGTCATCTGATGGCAGTGACATGTTCATTGACACAGATATTTACTAAGGATTTTGAGCAAGAGACTGGCTTCTGCAGGTAATCCATGGTGTTTTGCTATTTGTACGAATTGTTTTGAGAAATTCACTCACTGTTTTGCAAATGTTGAGGATGATTCGAGAAATGTACCAAAGCGACTGAGAAAAACTGGAATAGAGATGAAAGAATTGATTGATGGATGCATCAGACGTGTGTAAACTCACACAGTACGATTCAAAGCAAACACACACAGTGTGAGCGACCTGTCGACGCTGATTGATTTAATAGTTAAATAAATTTCCAGCTGTTGATCAGTCAAGTCCATGTTCGAGAACAAAAAAATGTTTGGTGCCTCATGTAGATCAGACAGCAGGATGACATCATCATCAGTCCATCACCTGGATACACAGATGCATCCTGGGATAGTGTGAGCAGGTCAAGTCGGAGCAGGTGTGTCATCTGTCTTCATCCCTCCATCACAGTCAGCGTTTCTCCTCTGAAACACAACAACAGACACTAAGCTGTGTGTGTGTGTGTGTGTGTGTGTGTGTGTGTGTGTGTGTGTGTGTGTTACCTGCAGGTTGAGGTAGTGTGTGCGTGTCCTGCAGTGTGTGTGTCGAGCTGTGGTCTCTCTGTGGAAGAACTTGTTACAGAGTTGACACAGGAACCCAGACACAGGAACCACAAAACTACTTCCTGTTGAGACACATTTCATCCTTTCATCAGCTGCAGTCTGAATGATCATCATTCATTATGTAACTTTGACAGAGCTGTAAATACACATGAATACATTCAGTATACCCTGGTTCCATAAAGGCCACAGTGACAGTAGACGACCACAGGGGGGCGCCACACTCCATCACTCCTACAACAACGTACCGTATGTACAGTGAGGGTCATATTCCTCTGTGTCAGCTGTCTGCAACACACACACACACACACACACACACACACACACACACACACACACACACACACACACACACACTTTAACATCATTTAAATTCTTGAATCTGGTTAGAAAACATCATTTTAACATCATTTAAATACTTTCCAGCCTTTTCCAGGAGCTGCATATATGAATGATAAGAGAAAACCTTTCTTTCACTCATGGTTAGTGGTTGGATGAAGCCCTTTATTATCAAACAACTGTGTTTCTTCTTTTTAAATCATAATGACAACAGAAACTACCCAAATGACCCTGATCAAAAGTTCACATACCCCAGTTCTTAATACCGTGTGTTGCCCTCTTTAACATCGATGACAGCTTGAAGTCTTTTGTGGTAGTTGTGGACGAGGTTCTTTATTTTCTCAGATGGTGAAGCAGAAAGCCTCCACTTCCTGTAAATTCTTGGGCTGTGTTGCAGGAACTGCACGTTTGAGGCTCCATGATACTGAGGTCAGGAGACTGAGACGGCCGCTCCAGAACCTTCACTTTATTCTGCTGGAGCCAATCACAGGTCTTGGCCCTGTGTTTTGGATCGTTGTCATGTTGGAACGTCCAAGTACGTCCCATGTGCAGCTTCTGGGCTCATGAGTGCAAATCTTCCTCCAGTATTTTCTGATAACATGCTGCATTCATCCTGCATCAATTTTGACCAAGTGTCCTGTGCCTCACACATCCCCAGAACATCAGAGATCCACCTCCGGATGTCACGGTAGGAATGGTGAACCTTCCTTCATAGGCCTTGTTGACTCCTCTCCATATGTAACGTTTATGGTTGTGTCTCATCGCTCCAAATGACTTTGTTCCAGAAGTTGTGAGGCTCGTCTCGGTGCTGTTGGCGTATTATAAGCTTCTTCTTCTGTCTTCTGGCGACTCGACCGTGCAGCCCATGTTTCTTCAGGTTCCTCCTTATTGTGCATCTTGAAACAGCCACGCCACTTTTTTTCACAGAGTCCTGTATTTCAGCTGAAGTTATTTGTGGGTTTTTCTTTGCATCCCGAACAATTTTCCTGGCAGTTGTGGCTGAAATTTGGTTTGGTTTCAACAGAATCGCTCATTTTCCACTTCTTAATTAGAGTTTGAACACTGCTGATTGGTCCTTGGATATCTTTTTATATCCCTTTCCTGTTTTATACAGTTCAACTACCTTTTCCCGCAGATCCTTCGACAATTCTTTTGCTTTCCCATCGACTCAGAATCCTGAGATCTGGATGAAAGATGCAGGGGTCTGTCAGGAGCCCAGAAACTCACTGACCTTTTATACACACACACTGATTACAAGCAAACACAGCACAGGTGAGGATGGTCACCTTAAGTAGCCACTCAAACCCGTTTGTCACCTTGTGCATGTTCTCAGGCCAAAATCTCCAGGGTATGTGAACTTTTGATCCGGGTCATGTGGGTAGTTTCTGTTGTCATTATGATTCAAAAAGAGGAAACACAGTTGTTTGACAATAAATGGCTTCACCCAACCACTAACCATGAGGGACAAAAAAGTTTTCTCTAATCATTCATATTCTCTGAAAAATGGCCAAAGAAATCACAAATTCCACCAGGGTATAAACTGATGAGCACAACTGTGTCTAAATCCATAGCAATAACAAAAAGCTTCCGATTGAACAAATGACATATAAAAGTTCATTAAGGAACTTTAGAGGTTTTAGTCGGTGGAGTTACCTTTGGAAAGAGCTAGGCTAGGCTAGCTGTTTCCCTCTGTTTCCAGTCTTTATGCTAAGCTAAGCTAACTAGCTTCAATCTTCTCATGCAAGAAAGCAAATACAAGCCTTTCCAAAAGTTCAAACTATGTCTGTAAAACTTTCAGAATCAAAAAATTGAGAGCAACAAGAACATGACGACAAACCTGTCGTTCCCACACAGGGTTAAAATGTGGATTACATGTTGATGTAACATTCACCCCCCCCACCCCGATTTATTTTATACTTCAGATTATTTACAACTTTAATCTTTTTTTGTACTAAAGCAAAAGTTCAGCTCAAACAGAAACTGATTCACAGACTCTCACTCTGTGTCTCTGGACATAATAACTGTTTTTACACATGATTAAAGATTAAAGTCAGACGTCCAACCACAGATTAATTAGTGAGTGATAATTATCTGATGCTGCAGTTACCTCCAACACTTTCTCCTCTGTTCCCTCTTTTCCTTCATCGTCCCATTCCTCCTCATCATCAGCTACTTCTACTTCCTCTTCTTCCTCCTCCTCCTCTTCCTCCTCCTCGAAGCAGCCGACAGCGTCCACAGTGATCAGCTCCTCCTCCTGAGCCTCCTGCAGGTGCACCTGGGAGGAGACAGTGAGAGAATCAAACTCACCCTCTGCACCGCCACATGTCACAGATAAAACATGTTACAGTCTGTTTCAGGAAGTCACAGGAGGGACTCAGACCCCCCCGGTCTGAGGTCACAGAGGTGAGGGGGCTCTGAGTCAGGATCAGGATCAGAGTCAGGATCAGAGTCAGGATCAGGATCAGGATCAGAGTCAGGATCAGAATCAGAGTCAGGATCAGGATCAGAGTCAGGATCAGAGTCAGGATCAGAGTCAGGATCAGAGTCAGGATCAGAGTCAGGATCAGAGTCAGGATCAGAATCAGAGTCAGGATCAGGATCAGAGTCAGGATCAGGATCAGAGTCAGGATCAGAGTCAGGATCAGGATCAGAGTCAGGATCAGAGTCAGGATCAGGATCAGAGTCAGAGTCAGGATCAGGATCAGAGTCAGGATCAGAATCAGAGTCAGGATCAGAGTCAGGATCAGAGTCAGAGTCAGAGTCAGAGTCAGAGTCAGGATCAGAGTCAGGATCAGGATCAGAGTCAGGATCAGAGTCAGGATCAGGATCAGAGTCAGGATCAGAGTCAGGATCAGAGTCAGAGTCAGGATCAGGATCAGGATCAGAGTCGGGATCAGAGTCAGGATCAGGATCAGGATCAGAGTCAGGATCAGAGTCAGAGTCAGGATCAGGATCAGGATCAGAGTCAGGATCAGGATCAGAGTCAGGATCAGAGTCAGGATCAGAGTCAGGATCAGAGTCAGGATCAGGATCAGAATCAGGATCAGGATCAGGATCAGGATCAGAATCATCATAAAATATAAAAATAAGTCCTTATACTATGATACATAAATAAAAAAATAAAAATATGTAAGTATATGAGTTTAAAATTGCACTTGTCTGAAAGTGTCTCTGGGGTTGTGCATCAACTCCAGAGTAGCGTCCTGTTTACACCGGCTCTCACATGCTCAGTGTGGGTGAATGGTTATGTGATGTGTGTATTCAGGTGTGTTAGTCTGGAC
>NW_019524826.1:0-691 GCF_002814215.2 Seriola lalandi dorsalis | reverse complement strand
AACCAGTAACTAACCATAATAATAACCAGTAACTAACTACAATAACAACCAGTAACTAACCATTATAATAACCGGTAACTAGACACAATAATAACCAGTAACTAGACACAATGATAACCGGTAACTAACCACAATAACAACCAGTAACTAACCATTATAATAACCGGTAACTAGACACAATAATAACCGGTAACTAGACGCAATAATAACCGGTAACTAGACACAATAATAACCAGTAACCAACCAAGATAATAACAAGTAACTAACCAGAATAGTAACCGGTAACTAGACACAATAATAACCAGTAACTAACCACTATAATAACCAGTAACTAAGCAAAATAATAACCGGTAACTAGACACAATAATAACCAGTTCTTCTCACCTGTCTGCCCTCCGCTGCTGTTTGACCATGATGAAGGCTGGTACCCGTTGACCTTTGACCTCTGTGCACACAGACCCTAAACAGGGTGAAAAAATGTGCTTGATCATTTCCTCGGTGATAGTGACGTAAAAGTCATAAAAGTAAACGTAATAAATTATTCCTTTAGTTTGAACAAACAGTCGTCCCAATCCAGACTTTAATAACAGTTACTGTTACAAACATACAACCTAAAAACCCGCCACTTCCTTGATAAACGCGTGTAGAGAACTCCGTTAAGATATAACGAGATTTTAGTGCAGTCATCTGA
>NW_019524825.1:408276-464027 GCF_002814215.2 Seriola lalandi dorsalis | reverse complement strand
TCATAGTATAGTAAGGCAAAAAAACGTCATAATATATTAAGGCATAAAAAGTCATAAAAAAGTCATAGTATAGCAAGCCATAAAAAGTCATAAAAAAGTCATAGTATAGTAAAGCAAAAAAACGTAATAGTATAGTAAGGCAAAAAAATGTCATAGTACAGTGAGGCATAAAAAGTCACAAAAACGTCATAGTATAGTAAGGCAAAAAAACATCATAATATATTAAGGCATAAAAAGTCATAAAAAAGTCATAGTATAGCAAGCCAAAAAAAAGTCATAAAAAAGTCATAGTATAGTAAGGCAAAATAACGTAATAGTATAGTAAGGCAAAATAACGTAATAGTATAGTAAGGCAAAAAAATGTCATAGTACAGTGAGGCATAAAAAGTCACAAAAACGTCATAGTATAGCAAGGCATAAAAAGTCATACAAAAGGCATTGTATAGCAAGGCATAAAAAGTCATTAAAAAGTCATAGTATAGTAAGCAAAGAAAAGTCATAAAAAAGTCATAGTATAGTAAGCCATAAAAAGTCATAAGAAATGTCATAGTATACTAAGGCATAAAAAGTCGAAAAATGTCATAATATAGTAAGGCAAAAAAACGTCATAGTATACTAAAGCATAAAAAGTCGAAAAATGTCATAATATAGTAAGGCATAAAAAGTCATAAAAACGTCATAGTATAGTATGGAAGAACAACCTCATAGTATATTAGGGCATGAAAAGTCATAAAAAAGTTATACTATAGTAAGGCATTAAAAGTCATAAAGATGTCATAGTATAATAAGGCATAAAAAATCATGAAAATGTCATAGTCTCGTAGGGCATGAAAAATACATAGTATAGCAAGGCATAAAATCCATAAATACGACATAGTATAATAAGGCATAAAAAGTAATAAAAATGTCATTGTATAGTGAGGAATAAAAAATCATAAAAATGTCATAGTATAGTAACGCATAAAATGTCATAAAATGGTCATAGTATAATAAGGCATAAAAAATCATGAAAATGTCATAGTCTCGTACGGCAAAAAAACGTCATAGTATAGTAAGGCAAAAAAAATGCAATAGTATAGTAAGGCAAAAAAATGTCATAGTATACTAAGGCATAAAAAGTCACAAAAACGTCATAGTATAGTAAGGCAAAAAAAGTCATAGTATATTAAGGCATAAAAAGTCATAAAAAAGTCATAGTATAGCAAGCCATAAAAAGTCATAAAAAATGTCATAGTATAGTAAGGCAAAAAAACGTCATAGTATAGTAGGGCATAAAAAGTCATAAAAAAGTTATACTATAGTAAGGCATTAAAAGTCATAAAAAGGTCATATTATAGCAAGGCAAAATAATGTCATTGTATAGTAAGGCATAAAAAGTCATAAAAAAGTCATAGTATAGTAAGCCATAAAAGGTCATAAAATAGTCATAGTATAGTAAGGCAAAAAAATGTCATAGTATACTAAGGCATAAAAACTCACAAAAACGTCATAGTATAGTAAGGCATAAAAACGTCATTGTATAGCAAGGCATAAAAAGTCATAAAAAAGTTATAGTATAGTAAGGCAAAAAAACGTCATAGTATACTAAGGCATAAAAAGTCAAAAAATGTCATAATATAGTAAGTCATAAAAAGTCATAAAAACGTCATAGTATGTTAAGGCATACAAACATCATTGTATAGCAAGGCATAAAAAGTCATAGTATAGTAAGCCCTAAAAAATCATAAAAAATGTCAAAGTATAGTAAGGCATAGAAAATCATGAAAATATCATTGTCTCATATGGCATAAAAAAACATAGTATAGCAAGGCATAAAGTTCATAAAAATGACATAGTATAGTAAGGCATGAAAAGTCATAAAAATGTCATTGTCTAGTGAGGCATAAAAAATCATAAAAATGTCATAGTATAGCAAGGCATAAAATGTCATAAAATAGTCATAATATAATAAGTCATAAAAAATCATGAAAATGTCATAGTCTCGTAGGGCATGAAAAAGACATAGTATAGCAAGGCATGAAATTCATAAAAACGACATAGTATAGTAAGGCATAAAAATTCATAAAAATTTCATAGTATAATAAGGCATGAAAAATCATAAAAATGACATAGTATAGCAAGGCATAAAATTCATAAATACGACATAGTATAATAAGGCATAAAAAGTCATAAAAATGTCATTGTATAGTGAGGCATAAAAAATCATAAAAATGTCATAGTATAGTAACGCATAAAATGTCATAAAATGGTCATAGTATAATAAGGCAAAAAAACGTCATAATATATTAAGGCATAAAAAGTCATAAAAAAGTTATACTATATTAAGGCATTAAAAGTCATAAAATCTTCATAGTATGTTAAGGCATAAAAACATCCTTGTATAGCAAGGCATAAAAAGTCATAAAAAAGTCATAGTATAGTAAGCCATTAAAACGTCATAAAATAGTCATAGTATAGTAAGGCAAAAAAATGTCATCGAATACTAAGGCATAAAAAGTCACAAAAACGTCATAGTATAGTAAAGCATAAAAACGTCATTGTATAGCAAGGCATAAAAAGTCATAAAAAAGTTATAGTATAGTAAGGCAAAAAAACGTCATAGTATACTAAGGCATAAAAAGTCAAAAAATGTCATAATATAGTAAGTCATAAAAAGTCATAAAAACGTCATAGTATGTTAAGGCATAAAAACATCATTGTATAGCAAGGCATAAAAAGTCATAAAAAAGTCATAATATAGTAAGCTATAAAAAGTCATAAAAAAGTCATAGTATAGTAAGGCAAAAAAATGTCATAGCATAGTAAGGCATAAAAAGTCACAAAAACATCATAGTATATTAAGGCATAAAAACATCATTGTATAGCAAGGCATAAAAAGTCATAAAAAAGTCATTGTACAGCAAGGCATAAAAAGTCATAAAAAAGTTATAGTATAGTAAGCCATAAAAATTCATAAAAAAGTCATAGTATAGTAAGCCATAAAAAGTCATAAAAAAGTTATACTATAGTAAGGCATTAAAAGTTATAAAAAGGTCATATTATAGCAAGGCAAAATAATGTCATAGTATAGTAAGGCATAAAAAGTCATAAAAAAGTCATAGTATAGTAAGGCAAAAAAATGTCATAGTATATTAAGGCATAAAAAGTCATGAAAATGTCATAGTCTCGTAGGGCATGAAAAAGTCATAGTATAGCAAGGCATAAAATTCATAAAAAAGTCATAGTATAGTAAGCTATAAAAAGTCATAATATAGTCATAGTATAGTAAGGCAAAAATATGTCATAGTATACTATGGCATAAAAAGTCATGAAAATGTCATAGTCTCGTAGGGCATGAAAAAGTCATAGTATAGCAAGGCATAAAATTCATAAAAAAGTCATGGTATAGTAAGCTATAAAAAGTCATAAAATAGTCATAGTAAGGCAAAAAAATGTCATAGTATACTAAGGCATAAAAAGTCATGAAAATGTCATAGTCTCGTAGGGCATGAAAAAGTCATAGTATAGCAAGGCATAAAATTCATAAATACGACATAGTATAATAAGGCATAAAAAGTCATAAAAATGTCATTGTATAGTGAGGCATAAAAAATCATAAAAATGTCATTGTATAGTGAGGAATAAAAAATCATAAAAATGTCATAGTATAGTAACGTATAAAATGTCATAAAATGGTCATAGTATAATAAGGCATAAAAAATCATGAAAATGTCATAGTCTCGTAGGGCATGAAAAAGACATAGTATAGCAAGGCATAAAATTCATAAAAATGACATAGTATAGTAAGTCATAAAAAGTCATAAAATGGTCATAGTATAATAAGGCATAAAAAATCCTGAAAATGTCATAGTCTCGTACGGCAAAAAAACGTCATAGTATAGTAAGGCAAAAAAACGCAATAGTATAGTAAAGCAAAAAAATGTCATAGTACAGTAAGGCATAAAAAGTCACAAAAACGTCATAGTATAGTAAGCCATAAAAAGTCATAAAAAAGTCATAGTATAGTAAGGCAAAAAAACGTCATAGTATACTAAGGAATAAAAAGTCAAAAAATGTAATAATATAGTAAGCTATAAAAAGTCATAAAAAAGTCATAGTATAGTAAGGCAAAAAAATGTCATATCATAGTAAGGCATAAAAAGTCACAAAAACGTCATAGTATGTTAAGGCATAAAAACATCATTGTATAGCAAGGCATAAAAAGTCATAAAAAAGTCATAGTATAGTAAACCATAAAAAGTCATAAAAAATATCATAGTATAGTAAGGCAAAACAACATCATAGTATATTAGGGCTTAAAAAGTCATAAAAAAGTTATACTATATTAAGGCATTAAAAGTCATAAAATCTTCATAGTATGTTAAGGCATAAAAACATCATTGTATAGCAAGGCATAAAAAGTCATTAAAAAGTCATAATATAGTAAGCTATAAAAAGTCATAAAAAAGTCATAGTACAGTAAGACAAAAAAATGTCATAGCATAGTAAGGCATCAAAAGTCACAAAAACGTCATAGTATATTAAGGCATAAAAACATCATTGTATAGCAAGGCATAAAAAGTCATAAAAAAGTCATTGTATAGCAAGGCATAAAAAGTCATAAAAAAGTTATAGTATAGTAAGCCATAAAAATTCATAAAAAAGTCATAGTATAGTAAGCCGTAAAAAGTCATAAAAAATGTCATAGTATAGTAAGGCAAAAAAACGTCATTGTATAGTACGGCATAAAAAGCAATAAAAAAGTTATACTATAGTAAGACATTAAAAGTCATAAAAAGGTCATAGTATAGCAAGGCAAAATAATGTCATAGTATAGTAAGGCATAAAAAGTCATAAAAAAGTCATTGTATAGTAAGCTCTAAAAAGTCACAAAAACGTCATAGTATAGTAAGGCATAAAAACGTCATTGTATAGCAAGGCATAAAAAGTCATAAAAAAGTCATAGTATAGTAAGGCAAAAAAACGTCATAGTATATTAAGGCATAAAAAGTAAAAAAATGTCATAATATAGTAAGTCATAAAAAGTCATAAAAACGTCATAGTATGTTAAGGCATAAAAACATCATTGTATAGCAAGGCATAAAAAGTCATAGTATAGTAAGCCATAAAAAGTCATAAAAAATGTCATAGTATAGTAAGGCATGAAAAGTCATAAAAATGTCATTGTCTAGTGAGGCATAAAAAATCATAAAAATGTCATAGTATAGCAAGGCATAAAATGTCATAAAATGGTCATAGTATAATAAGGCATAAAAAATCATAAAAATGACATAGTATAGCAAGGCATAAAATTCATAAAAACGACATAGTATAATAAGGCATAAAAAATCATGAAAAAGTCATAGTCTCGTAGGGCATGAAAAAGACATAGTATAGCAAGGCATAAAATTCTTAAAAACGACATAGTATAGTAAGGCATAAAAAGTCATCAAAATGTCATTGTATAGTGAGTCAAAAAAAATCATAAAAATGTCATAGTATAGTAAGGCATAAAATGTCATAAAATGGTCATAGTATAATAAGGCATAAAAAATCATGAAAATGTCATTGTCTCGTACGGCATGAAAAAGACATAGTATAGCAAGGCATAAAATTCATAAATATGACATAGTATAGTAAGGCATAAAAAGTCATAAAAATGTCATTGTATAGTGAGTCATAAAAAATCATGAAAATGACATAGTATAATAAGGCATAAAAAATCATGAAAATGTCATAGTCTCGTACGGCATGAAAATGACATAGGATAGCAAGGCATAAAATTCATAAAAACGATATAGTATAGTAAGGCATAAACATTCATAAAAACTACATAGTATAGTAAGGCATAAAAAATCATGAAAATGTCATTGTATAGTGAGTCATAAAAAATCATAAAAATGTCATAGTATAACAAGGCATAAAATTCATAAAAATGACATAGTATAGTAAGGCATAAAAATTCATAAAAATGTCATTGTATAATAAGGCATAAAAAATCATGAAAATGTCATAGTATAATAAGGCATAAAAAATCATAAAAATGTCATAGTATAGCAAGGTATAAAATGGTCATAAAATGGTCATAGTATAATAAGGCATAAAAAATCATGAAAATGTCATAGTCTCGTACGGCATGAAAATAACATAGTATAGCAAGGCATAAAAAGTCATAAAAATGTCATTGTATAGTGAGTCTTAAAAAATCATAAAAATGTCATAGTATAATAAGGCATAAAAAATCATGAAAATGTCATAGTATAATAAGGCATATAAATTAATAAAAATGTCATAGTCTCGTACGGCATGAAAAAGACATAGTATAGCAAGGCATAAAGTTCATACAAATGTCATTGTATAGTAAGTCAAAAAATGTCATATTATAGGAAGGCATAAAATGTAATAAAAATGTCAAAGTATAGTAAGGTATAACATTTCACTAAACTTTACAGTTTAATAAGTCATAAAAGTTTCAAAAAATGTCATAGTATAGTAAGGCATGAAAACGTTAAAAAATGTTACTTTATAGCAAGGCATAATATGTCATTAAAACGATATAGTATAGTAAGGCATTTAATGCCATAGCATAGTAATGAATAAAATTTCATAAAAACGTCATTGTAAAGTAAGGCATGAAAACGTCAAACTATTCATGGTGACATTTTCATGGGATTTTTCGACAGAAATTAACTCATACTTTGATAAATCCACAATTTTATTTTTACTCTTGCTAGCAACCTGACTGCTAGACCACAGAAGACAGAATCCAAGGTTAACTTGCTTCTTAACACTAGCTAACATGGTTAAATCAGTTGACAAAAGAGGTAATTAGTTAATTATAGTGCTTTAGAGGTGCTTGTAGTTGGAAATATCAGCTAGCTGTATTCACCATAAACTGTATATAATGATGGATGTGCCTCTATGACATCATACATAGATTTCTGTGTTTTTGAAACTCCAAGTGAGCTGCTCTGCTGTTGCCATCTTAGCAGTACCTGACTCTCCCAAACTCCACAGAGGTTGGTGTGGGCGGGGCCAAGCAACAGCCCCAACCTGTAATTCAAAGTGGCCACACCTTCAATTAAGCCTTAATAAAATGGTTGGTCTCCACTTCTTTCTTGTCATCATGCTAAAATAAGCTCACTAGCTACTAGCTTCATACATATTTAACCTACAGAGATTAGAGTTGTGTCAATCTTCTCGTCTTACTGTTAGAAAAAATGAATAACCATATTTCCAAGAATGTCAAACAAATTTAGTAAAATTTCTAATATATCCTCTGGTATTTCTTGTTGTTCATGTTGCCATCATGTGTCATTTGTGTCCTTTGTATTGAAAAAAATGTCGAAAAAAACTATGTTCATATTTGTATCAAATATCATTCCTGAAAGAACTTGAACATTGCCATGGAAAGGTTTCTCTGAGCTGAATTCAAAACGACACTGTGTAGCAGCCCCCACTAATGAAATATTGGACTTTTTGTGCTTGCCTTCTTGCTCTAATGTGCTCTCTTTCGCTGGTTGTTTGTGGGCGCAGTTGGGTGGATCATTTTCTCCAACCTGACATCTGTGCCATGTCTTTGAAAAGTATAGGAAACTGTTTATGTGTCCAGTCTCTCGCTTTTTTGGCTCCCAGCATCCTCCTCAAACCTTTGCCCGTCCTACACACCTCTATGCGACTTCTCATTTTGTTGCCAGCCTTTAGCCTGGAGGTAACAAATGTGGGCTTGTTTGGGATCAAAATAAACATTTTGAAATAACGTTTTTTGTTTTTTTTGGGTAAATGAAAACCCACAGATTCAAAACTAATTTTGCCTGGTTTAGTTGGTGTGACCGTTTGTTGCAAAATGAGGGCTTGTCAATTATTTTTTAGGCATTTGGTCTGTGATCAGTGTCCTCAATTGTGTAGTTTCCCTTGTTTGCAAATTTGAGCAGTAGTGGTTGAAGTTTGGTTTGAGTTGCTGCATAACATGTGTAGCTTCCTGGCAGCAACTGTATAACTAGACCCCATCAGTTTCCAATGAATTATCACCTGAAGACATTGTTGAGTTATGGATAGTTGGATTGGTAAGATTGCGTTAATGTTAATTTATTTTGCCTCAAGTTTGTTTTGTGAAGCAATAGATGCCCCTTTGTTTGAAAATATTGTTTATTCAGGGATTTGGTCTTGACACCGATATTGTTGTCTGAAGCATTTCTCCCTGTTTAAAGGTGTTGTGGCCTCAGGGAGTGTCACAGACACTGTTGTCTTGCAAACCGCTGACCATGATGCAAATTGCTACTCTGAATTTTCCAGACCACCAAGAGCTGATTTCTGTTTTTATGTGTTGATGGGGGTGTGACCTGCAAGGTTAAACAGAATGTTGCATGTTAATTTGAGGACATGGAGTACAAGGTAACATCATATATTCTTCATTTACATTCTTTTTTATTCCATTTATTTCTTTCTCTATTGACAGGCCAGAAATACTCTATTCTGTTTAGGAAAAGGCAAATAACTGATGTTACAATCAAAACTGCAAATTGGGACCAGCACTGATTTATGGCAAAGTAAATACTGTGATTTACTGACCCTTGAACGAGTTTTCTATCCTCTGGCCTCGACCCTTTTGGTTTGCTTGAAATTGGTCTGCTTTTAGTAAATTTTCTTTTTGAGTCAAGTAAAATCAGTTTTAGAGTACAGATCTTGAGTGTTCTCCCCTGATAGTGTATCCTTGAGCTGGGTTATATTTTAATTTTATTAGAATTAATTTACATTTTGTTTGTATTTTTGTTTGTCACTACTTAGATCTCACCAGGAAGCAAAACAGGAAAAAAAGTAAATTGAAATCTTTAGCACATAATCTCATTGTCACTGAATTGAACTGAATTCACTGGTAACCAACCGAACTGATGCTGTGCTTTTTTATGTCAACATCTCTTGCAGGGTCTTAATGTAGAAATTGACAGGTGACAATACAAGAAGCCTACTACTGCCATCATGTGGAAATCTAAAGTTACTGCAGTCCACATCTCAGGTTTCCAAGGTCGAAATATTCTCTCCTGTGTGGTTGAATTAATTTTTTAATCACCATAACAAATATTGCTGTATTATTGTACCAGGTAGAGTAATTGAACATCTCCATCCAAAAGCTAATGTATTTGTGTCATTCAAATATAGCACAGAAGCCACAATACTGGGTATAAAGTATGTTTCAGTCATCACTCTCATTTAGAGATATGAAATCCCAACTGCCAGCTGCTGGGTGGCATCAAAGCTGAGGCAGATGGCGGTTTAATTGTGACTGACACAGACACAAACATTCCTCTCAGGTGAACTCAAACATCTTCCAAATGTGGCTTCACCAGCTGACAGATTATGTAGGGGATAACTATTTGGCAGACAGGGCTCATTCGCCCTGACGAGGCTGTTTATGGCTGACTGAGTTTGTACATAGTGTTACGACAAAATTTCAGATAATTTGTTTAACTCAAAAAGACATATATTAGGTATTCACAGCACAATTTAGGCTAATCAAAAGTAACTCTGAGATACATTCATTTTTAAAACAGTATTTAATGTTTTAGCTTATGTTAAGTCAACTACATTATACTGGGTCTGGCAGGGTCTAACAGGAGTAATATATTATGTGTGTAGTTTGGAATTGTTCAAATAAATTATAACTGGTAAGCCATTTGATATACAGTAGAAGTACAAATTACGAGCACCCAATCAAAGCTCTACAGTATTGAAACAAACCTTCCTTGTAAATTAGGCCGGCTCTACTGTAGGTATCAAACAATATAAAACCTATTTCAAACATGAATTCAACTTGTCATCTACAAGCTACAGCACAATTATCATTTTCTCATCCGATCACAGTTCAAAATATTGACCAGTTTTAATTCTGCATTACAGATGTAAACAATAGATTAATCTGTCAGTTCAGGAATGACAGCAGGTTTTACAACACAAAAGATTTGTTGTCAGGTGGAGTGTGTCAGCTGTTAAATGTAGCACTAGTCATTGCCAACAAAACATCTGTGGATCCTTCGCATGCCAAGGTGTCCTTGAGATATACTGAACACTGAATTGCTAATTGCCTTTTGTATGTAATGAAAAAAATGAACACGCTTAGAACAAAAGCATCTAATGTGATGCATCTAAATGATGTAAAGATTGTGGTTTTACCTTATTGATAAGATAGATTTGCTTCCCGAATTCATGGACTGAAGCTCTTCTAATTCACCACTGGGACAACAAAGATGATACCGACATACATTTCAACACGCCCTAATTTTAGAATTCTTCAAAAAATTTTATTGAACAAAAGTATTTCAATTCTCATCACGTTGTCGGTGATACAGTACCATAGTTGGATCTTAACGATTCATATATGCACCTCATCTTATTTTGAATATATACATACAGTGGAGACAAGAATTAAATAACAATGCTCAATAACATTCAGATATATCATATAAAAGCTGAGGACCCCATGATCAACACTTCCATTGGTAAACAAATGCACATAGCAAAAGAAAATAAACAGGAAAATGTTTGGTAGGACTAGAATTATTTTCATTATAATCCAGATGACATATATTTGGTTTGTTGACAGTGAAAGATGACTGTTATTAAAAATTGACTGTTGGTTAAGCCCCACCTGCCTCTGTTACTGTTGCTGTGACTGTTCAACGTTCCAGTCTTGCACAGTTTAAAATTGAGAGCAAATTTAAATTTTTACCAATTTCTTAAATAATCGGTCCTTGATTTCAGACATAAGTAGAACCAAAAAAAAAGGGTGTTTCTTATTTCTAGGTTCTTGGTTTTGGAAAGGCTTGTAAAAAAAAGACACACTCTCTCTAAATCCTTTAGCTTTACATGTCTTGTATCGCTATTACTACCGTCCTTAGCTTGTCAGACCCGCTGTGCACAGCTACAAGTGGACAGTAGCTGTTTGGTGGGGGGGTTTAGTGAACAGTCAATACCTGTTGCCGGACTGGTTTCATGGTTTAATAACAAGTATTTCTAAATCATTTGCGATTGATAAATGTAGAGCTTAGGGCCACACCTTCCTAATTAGTTTACTTTTGGGGTCTTAGTAAATCACTAAATCACATATACCTTTTTGTGTAAATGACACTTTCCCTGCAAAATTCTCTGAAATCACAAGATATATTTATCTTTGACAAATACTACATTAAGAGAAGTACTTTTTTTAACTGCATTCATTCACAGGAGCTGGCGCAGATCAAGTGTATTTACTCGTAAAGTGTTACCAAAGAAGTTTTTTTATTATTCTTCTTATTCTTCTTCAGTATTCTCGTGTAGCTACAGACACATACTGAAGAACATGTTCAATGTGACACAATATAAAGCATGAGCATAGAGCTATGAATGAATGCCAAGTATGGTGAGTGCAGTGCAGACCTGGAGCCAGTATTATGGGTACAGGGTGGCACATTTGGTTACATTGATAAACATTCAAACTCTACAGGAATTCAGAGTTCCCCCCTATTGCATTAACACTCCCTCCACTGCCTTGGTAGAAGTACTACAGGAAGTATCGTATCCAGATTATCAATAAGATAACTAATAATGGCTGGGACTGTGGAGATGGAAACGAGGATTAATCTGAAAAAGTAACAAAAGACATAGATTCAAATGGGGAGAGAAGTCGTGTAGAGGAATGGCGAAAATTAGGAGAAAAAGGCAAGAGTGATTCTAGTCACTTTGTGAAGTCACTGTATGAAAGCGCAATGATTCAAACCTCCAAAGAGGAATTTAAATTAGATTTAACAAAAAGTTGACTCAGGAACAAGCATTTTAAAACAACAACAAATGAGCAAAATAAAACAATGGCCAGCAATTTGACAGGACAACACCAGAGTAAGGTCCCTCAGAGGTTCAAGTCCTCTTTGAACTGTTTCTGTGTGGATTAAGAGCAATGGTGTAACCTACTATGTGCGTGGTAGTATATGGACATTATGTATGACATCAGAAGGAGAGCTCAACCCACAGCAAGGCCTCAGGCGTTCTGTTTGCAGCAGATGTTGTCGCTGCATGTCAGCACATCCAGAATAGAGAGGCTTTTTATGCACTGTGCTGCACATGAAGGATGTGGCTGGGTAAGCGTTCTCCTAGTGCAGTCCTGGGGTTAACTGCTCAGCTGTAGAGCTGGAAAGAGTTTCACCTGGTCACCACTAGAGGGTGATCGATAAAACCTAGAGGAGTGACTGACGATCTGGACTTGGTACAGACGCCACAGCGAGAGGGTTCAGAGCTAAGGCTTGAGTTAAGACAGTTAGGGAGTGGCGTTAGTATTATGTGTGTATAGTGTGTATGAGAGAGTGTGTGTTTGTGTGTGTGCGATCCAGTGTAGGTGTGAGGATGTGTGAATCACAGCAGCGCTTTGACCAGGTACAGCTTCTCTCCATGTTCGCTGGTAAAGATGGGGGCTTTCTTGTAGTGCTCCACTAGTTCATCCATGGAGTTGAACCTGCGCTGGCCGATACAGTACACTCCCTCTGACAGCTGCACTTTAAAGTGCTTATTCTTACCCACTGCCTTCAGAGACACAGAGAAATCACTGGGCTGGAACATAAAGAGAGAAAGAGTTGTTGATACGGTTAGAAATATAAGAGTGACAGGAAAACAAATCATCTGCTGCTTTACGCCAGCAGGTGGCAGTATATTCTCACATTTAAAAATCTGGGCCCACATTTTTCAAACTGCTGCATGTGAAATTTTGGTCTTCAATGAAAGAAAAGTAAAATTCCTTCACTTTTATTGCTAGTCGCAGAACTTGAGATCTCTGAAGACGTTAAAGAGAAAACTCTTAATGGCTGCCGCAAGGTCAGCACCTTTTTATCATCATGGCATTAGCCATGAGATAAATAAGTCTGAAACAATACATGTAATTTATAATGTTATATTATTATCTATTTACTATTATTTGCAGCTGCTGCTTTCACAGAAATTATAAACTGAGCTGATTTAAAGACTTGATCGCGTAATCAACATAAAAATCATCTTTTTTAATTATTGATTCTTTTTGTTTTTAAAGAAAAATAAATTCTCTGGCTCCAGTTTTTCCAATGTGACGATTTGCTGCTTTTCCCTGTTTTATATAATTGAAAACTGACAATGTTCAGGCTTCAGACAGTTGGTCAAACAAAACAAGGCATGTGATGTCCCCTTAACCTGCAGGCAAAATGATTAATAGAGAAGATTATCAGCAAAGGAATGGATAACGAAATTAAGAAATTAGGAATTTCTAAAAGAGCCATCTGTAGGTTGAATAATTGTGTCTGATTGGCTGTTCCTGCTCTGAGCATTTGTCAGCAATCATGTGATGACTTCAGCATTTCTCTAAAAGGTATTGTGGTAAGTAGGAATGAGTCAGTTAATAAATATGTAATATTCTTTACCATTCTTTAATATCCCTTTTAGCAAAAACATTTTAATTTTAACTTGGCTATTTATCAAACTTCTAATGATCTTAAGTAATAGATACTGGTCAACATGCAAAAAAGTCATTTGTAACTTTGGAAATATATTTCCAAACCACATTACTCTTTCTGTTAGCATTTTTTGAAATCTCCTTTTCTTCCTTTTTCTCTCAGCTCTGTCATGACTTCATCTCGCAGACTCACCGATGACTCGCTGTCTCGTATGAGGAAGTCTCCCTCTTCTCCCCTCTCGTTGAGTATACACTCGGCCTGGTGTCTCGTGATGTTGCCGTAGTACCAGTCCCTCCCAGCGAACTTCCCTGAGCGTGCCGGTGTCACGAAGCGGTTCTGTGGGGAGCTCGACGTAGAGGGGGGCAGGCCGGGCCCCTCGTCCAGCACCATCACATAGTTTTTAGGTACCAGGCCCACCATGCCACGTGAGTTCTTACACCTCCACCACTCCGGGTCGTTCTCAGGCTTCTCCACCACCTCCATGACCTCTCCCTTCTCAAAGTTCAGCTCCTCCTCTGTTACAGAGCTGAAGGGGTAGAGCGTTTGAACCAGGTGGAGCACTCCACCGCGGCCGCCTGCACGCCCATTGGCCAACAAAGTCCCTTGAGATCCTCCATGGTAGCCTCGTGAGGAATCTCCCTCTCCTCTGTCATCTGCTCCTCCGAGCTCCTCCTGGACATAATTGGAGGGAAACCAGCCCACGCGTCCCGCCTGGCTGCCCCGCCACCAGCCGTCACTACACTTCTCCATCACGATGACCATGGAGCCCTTGACCAGTGACAGCTCGTCTTCCCTCTCTGGCATGTAGGCAAACTTGACCACAGCGGGGATGTTGAGGTCATAGATTCTCTCGGCAGCTCCTCCTCCCACCCCTCCACCCCCGCTGCCATTGGAGGGGTACTCTGTATCTGAGCTTGGAGTTGGCGAAGCATCACGGGCGCTTGTCTTCCTCTTAGTTTTTCCCAAACCTGCAGCATGAAGAGAAGCAGAACAGAATGGTCACAGATAGAAACAGAGCAGTAAAGCCTGCATGTGTTTTAAACAGTTGGCACATTTATTCATCTCTTTGGCCCATAAATTAACCTGCATTATTTGACGTTTTTGGAAACTTTAGGGAAATGCAACCGTGACATATTATCACCTTGTTGTTGCTATGGCTAATTCGTCAGCAAAAAGTAAATCTACATTCACTTGGAGTTGTGTTTGCCTTCATGATGCATCCAATATTCACTCCTTTCAGCTTTGTTTTGCTCTCAGCTAATTTGTGAGGAAAATAAATGTTCCACTGTGCTCAGCAGCTAGTTGCTAACTTTGTGTGTCTGCTGTTTGGTACTGTGCAAGTAGTGAGCAGCAGGCTTATCAGAGCTTTTACTGCTGAAAACCTGCTACCTGCTAACTGCTAACCACTGCCTCTGTAAACAATGGTGACCACAATGGAGACAGTTAAGCTGCGAGCCGTGAAATCAAAACAAAGAGCTGAAAGACGTTAAACTGCTCTATAGAGTTGAGAAGAACTGCAGAGCCGGGTGATAATTGTCTGTGGGTTCATCATTACACGTGACTCCTTTAACATACAAGAAGTCATTTGATTAATTGTTAACATAAAACTATTGATTATAACAGCTTTAAGCTTTAGATACAATCAAAACACTTTTGCATGTTGGCAACAAAACAGCAGTGAGAGGCTGTGGTGACAAAGATTCAGATTTTAGAAAGCAGGGAAAGGCCTGAGCTCCACGGGGAGGGGAGGCAGTTAAGGTCAGCAGGACGCTAATTGAAGCAGCAAATTTCACTCATGGGCCCTGAGAAGGACAAAAAAAAAAAAAAACCTACTTTCGAAGTAAAGGATACAGAATCTCAGAATGTTTATGGGAAACCTCAGAGATCAATACTCCAGATAATAGAATTAACACAGAGGTGCACGCATCCACTTGCACTGAGAGCCCCGTGTCCTTTTACTCAAAACCAATGAAATCAAAGCTCATTATCTACTTGGTATTCTGTCGACACATCTACACATCGTATTCACATCTATACTAATCAAAAGGCTGAAAATAGGTGGTGTAGACAGGGAATGAAAAGTGGAGCAGGCACCATGGGCTTGATAATGACAGGCATATCCAGGATCAAAGTCGTCTCCTGTCTTACCTGTCTCTGACTTTTCCATTCATGTACTCTCAAAGACGAGACTTTAAACATGTGTTTGAACACTTCAATAAGACCTTAAGTTTCTAAAGTCTCTCAGCTGAACATAACCAAGGAGGTCTCCTCTTCAAATTCCTGTTAAAATAATAATGATACAATATGCAGTTGACAACATTTAAACCGTTTACTTGACAGTTGAGGCTGGTGTCAGCATATGCTCAAGTGTGCTACTAATGACTGAAGTGAGTTTCCTGACAGCTAATCACCCAGTTTGTGCCACAGAGCCTGCTGAAATGCCACAGAAATGTCACTGCTGAGTAGTACATTTACATTGTTTGGAAAATTGCTGGGTTCACTCTGGGTAGCATGAAACTTGTTGGCAGAAAGAGGAGGAGGAGGAGGAGGATGAGGAGGAGGAGGAGAGTGGTGAAGAAAGACAAGGGGTCCCTTGGCAGCTGTTTCTCACACAAACAGTAGACCAAGCACATCAGAGACCACAGCTGACAAAAATGCCAAGAGGAGGGATGAGACAGGAATAACAAGCAGATCATGTTTATGGATAGCAGTGTGTATCCTCTATATCTGATCGCTGTGTCTATGTGTGAGAGGATTCCACATCTCCTGGCTGTAAGCCAAAGACAAAGGTTGACTCCCGGGTCTACTTCAGGTAGTCCCTCAGGAAGAATAAAATAGACTGTCGCTGCCATGGGGTAGAGGGGAGAAACACACACTTCCTTTGAGCTAAGCAAAAACACTTTAATGCACACAGACACGCACGCGCGCACACACACACACACCTTTCTTCTTTACTCATTTCCACTTCAAGGCACTGGCCTGCTGGTTATAGCAGCAGCGGGCTATATTCTCTCCTCCCACACATTCACTCCCAACCTCCACCTACCTCTTCATCTCGTGGAAGGAGACTAGACTTTCAAGCCCAGAGGACTTCAACTCAGAGGGAAGTGAGTTGATGAAAGCCTCGATGACTGCATGTTGCAGCATATTGCTTCACTCTCTAGCTTACAGTGGAGGGCAGTTTGAAAGTTACTGTATAAAATGAGTCCACACAATACCAAACCACCCACCAGACACATTTAAGTGTGTGCAGTAATGAAAAAGCACAACCTGGCCCTCAAATAAAGCATTAGCACCGTGTCAGCGAGTGCTATGATTTAAAAGAGAACTCTGAGTAAGTCAAAGCCCTTTAAATAAATCTAAGAGTGATGCTCTGTTCAATATTCTGAAAGTGCCACAAGCTCTTTAATGCATAACTGTGTAAAACCAGTAAAACCTTAAAGAGACAAATGACAATATTTGCCGGTGATACCAGTGCTTACATTGGAATAAAAAACAGAATTAGTACACTGTTAAATTAAACTGTTTACAGTGGAGATGCAGATGAACAAGACTGAGGCTGAGGATTGCAAAGGTGTGCAGGTGTGCTGGGAGCTTAAGAGTCTATGGCCATGCAAGCGTTTAGTGAGGTCGTGCTATGGCACAGCCATGCTTTGAGCTAAATGCTAACATGCTCACAATTATAATGCTAACATGCTGATGTTTAGAGCTCATCAAGTTTCCTGTGGTTCACAATTTACTTTAGTGTGTTGGCATGCTAATATTTGCTATTTTGCACTAAACATAATTCATCCAACAGTTGAGTTGAGAGATTTCACTCAAAACCAGCGTCATGGTACAACACATGTCTGTACAAAATCTTATGGAAATCTGTCAAACAGTTGTTGAGGTATCTCAGTCTGGACCAAAGTGGTGGACTGACTCAAAGCTTGGGAAGGGGGTTTGACATGCAACGTGTGGTTTTATATCCTGTATTCATCTAGACCATGAGGCCACCAGAACACTCCACAAATCCCCAATACCAGCCAGGTTCTGTACAGACCTTTCACAGACAGAGGATTTGGGAGGCTCTACCAGAAATTTAAGCCCTTATTAGAAGCTTTCTGACTGAACTACTGTAGACCACATATTGTGCTTCACACAGCAGCCTGTTGGAGCTGGAAATGAGGCTATTTCACTGAACACTTACTATAACTATGTTCATTTGAAAGTACTGAGTAAAAGTGATGGCAGGTATGTAACACTTGACATGGGGACAGGACAAAGTGCTTCAGACAGCCCCACATTCACCTAAACACAATCACACACTGATTTGCAGCAGAGCTGCCATGTAAAAACTCGGGTGGACAGAAATCTAGCTTGCCGATGTTTTACCAATGAGTACTGGCCCAGTTTCAGTAATGAGCAGGACCTTTGCTGAATTCTTTTGCCCATCACTGTTTTTATTTCCTGTGAGAGGAAACTGGGACACAAAGCAGCATGCAGCCATTTACAATTCAATTCTGCCTGGATGGATGTTGATGATACAACCACATTAAAGCACAGTAAATGAGGAGGAAAAGCTGGAGATAACACTAGTCACAGAGTATCTGCAAGGTCTATAATCACAATGACAACTTACTGAAGAGCAGGAAAAGAGAGAGAAAGAGCCAGAGACTATAGAGAGGATGAAGTAATCACACTCTCAGCCAATCACATTCTCTATTCAAGTGTGTGAGTAAGTTCCATTAGCCCCTGACCTCACCTATTGCTCATCACCTCGTCATGAAAATGTTCTCGCCAATTGGATTTGCCCAGGCTTTTAACACTAAAGAGCTACTGGCTGGAAGCAAACTACTTAGACTGAAATGGAACTAGGCCATAATGTTGTAGTCGATATGTAACATAGTGGGGGCAGAGGGGTAATCCATCATTTCAGTACAACCATTAGGCTGCTGATTTCTCCACTAATCAATCTACTGATCATAGAAAAGCAGAGGCCTACAGTGATAGAGACAGGGTCTGATAGGAACAGTATTGAAGTAGGGGGGTGGAGGGGAGATACATGTTGTCTCTGCACACAATGAACCCTGGTGAGGGTGACAGTGGCAGGCTGTGCCATGCTGGCCCATATAAAGCTGCAGTTTCCCTGAGGGCTGGTATCCACAGAGCCGAGAGGAATCATGGTATCAGAACATCAGAACTAAATATGGCTGCCTTTCTATTTTTATTTCAATCTCGCTTCTTGATCATTCTTTCTTTTGTTAGAATTTCTACCAGATGTTTCTATTTCTCCCCATATCCCTCACTCTCTCTCTCTCTCTCCACCACCCAGACACAAAGTTAGAACTCAAGCTAAAACTGTCAAAACAGATTCATCTGTGCGCCGCTCCGCCTCTTGCTCTTTGTCTACCAAAAGAAAGTGGAGAAAACGCATTATTTTTTGATTAATTCCTACACTCTTGACTTGAGCTGTATACCAACACATCCAAGTTTAGCACAAATCTATAACGGACGTCATCTCATTTTCTCGAGGCCGCTGTCTGGCCATCATATCTGTAGCATCCGTACTCTGACTGCAGAAAGGCACCAGCTCTGTGGGTGATTAGGAGCTTCAGTAGCCCAAATAATTGTGTGCGCTTATCTCAAAATCCCAAAATTTAAAAAATAAATTAGATCACATGCAATTTGAAAGCATGATATCTGCTTATGAGTTATTTTGTCTCACTATCAGTCATCATAAATTAAGTCATGATGCTCGAGTTACATGACAGGATTTGTAGTTGAAGCTCGGAGGCAACATTTTCCTCCATGCAGCTGTATCAAAGAGCGCACTGGTAAATATCAAAAAATATCAAAATACCAACAGAGAACATAATTGTGTTGGTAAAAGGTTAAAGCTGCTGCTCACTGTCATGTGGCAGAGCTTGTGTGTCACACTCTCATACCACCACTGCAAAGCTCTGTCTTTAAGCACAAAGTTAGTCAGTAAGTATAAACCACACTATTACCACTACTAACTAAGTGTCTTGGTTGTTATTGGGCTAACATGCATGTTCAGATCATCCGCAGACTAAATTTAGTACAACTGATGAAGAGGGAGTTTATGCGTCCAGATCACCTTTGGACTGAAGATGATGTGCGTATTAATTAACTGATCATACAATGTTCAAAACTCTTTATTCTTTTGGACAATCTTCAGTGATATAGAAACAGTTCAGTCGATACTCAGTCGAGACGTTCAGAAAATGTTGTTCTGTGACATGCTGCATAGTTATGTTATTTTTAAACATGCATCAAATGTGTATTCTGTGTTTCCCTGAAGTTACATGCTGATCCTGTTTTACTAGTCGATTGTGACGGAAGAAAAGAAAAAAACCAAAAGCTTTGACACGGAGTGTTGTCCTTTCTGTACTTCAATGGTAAAATGAAGGAGGGGCCTTTTTATATGATAGGCTACTTGGTGCATATGAAAGCAATTTCTTTGATGTAACTTTTTATGTTTTATAGATCCTATTTATTTTCACAGCTGGCTCTAAAAGAACTGAGATCCGTCTCTATTTTTGAGTAGCTTATCAAAAGCCTGTTCCATGATTTTGGTCTTGCCCAATTTGAGAGGAGTATAAATATCTCTCTCACTAGATCCACCAAAAGTGCATTATATATGTTGGTAGCTATGGCTACAGACACAGTCTAATATATTCAAGTCATGACTGGGGACTGAGAGACCGTGTGCTGACAGCTGAGAGCAACGCCATTTCAACAGGATCCCTGGAGTGCAGTGACAGCTCCCGGGGAGGACAGAAAAGTCAGACTAACACACATGCGTGAACACAAACTGACCGCTGCTTATGACCACATCTTATCATCGCCACCAGGGAGCACAAACTACTGAAAAGGAAAATCAGAGATGTTCCACTTTCACTGAAAAAAATCATTGACAACACACGGGCGACCTTTCTCTTTTTAATAGCGTGAAACCAAATTCCTCTTACCCAGTGTGTCTTTGATGTTCTTCACCAGCGAACCTTTCTTCAGGCTGTTCTTGCGTTCGACGTAGTTCGATGGCACATACCCCGTTTGGTTGGCGGCGTTGCGAACGCGCCACCAGGTCTTTGAGTCGTCTAGGAGGAAGAGACGCTCATTTTTACGGATGTCAAGTTCCTGGTCCTGCTGGGCCGTGTAGTCCCACTTGGCTACAACAATCACCTCCTCTGTCATCTTTCATGGAGTCCCCCTGTGGAGAAGAAGGGGACTTCAGTCAGCCAAGGAGTATGACATCTCACAAACTGCCACACAGAGCCGCACACAGCAGCTTCAATGTATTATTAGTGTCAAAAAAACAAGTGACATATTGACAGCCACTGGTAGACTTTAACACATCTTCGAAAAGCCAACAGGAGGCAGATCGGTTGATCATAGGTAATTGAATGCATTAATGATTCATTGATTATTGGGAAATACTTTGTTTGATGATTCACATTTTAAAAAGATACAAACCAGAACGTGGTTCTCTGGTTCCTAAGTAACTGTGGATCTATTGTGCTAAATTATTAACAGTGACAGGTATTAACACTGGATCAAAACATACCTATTATAAGACATTTATATATTTGAGTACATGTATTATTATTTCAAATGTACTGTGAAGTGTGTGTGTGTGTGTGTGTGTGTGTGTGTGTGTGTGTGTGTGTGTGTGTGTGTGTGTGTGTGTGTATATAAGGCTCAGTGTTGCTGTGACAAGTGACAAGTCATTACAAAATAATCCATATCCATCCATGCACACAATTTTTAAACTGCTTATCCCGGCTCACAGTGAGCATTAGGCAGGATTCACCCTGGACAGGTTGCCAGTTTATCACAAGGCTAAATTACATAACCAAGCCAAATATGAGTTTAAGGTTAGTGGTAATATTCAGCGCCTTGACTGGCACTAACATTGATAATTCCTTGGATGAAGATTATGGCAAAATCTCAAATTGCTGCTGAGCACATGATCACCCCTCTGTGAAACTGAAGAGGAGGACAGAGCTGGAAACATGACAAAGCGCACAGGTTTTAGGACGGTAGCAGCACTGTGGCTATAAAATGCAACATTCAGCCTCAAAAAAGCACATCTGAGAAAGGTTCTGTGGTAGAGAGCGGCACAAACACACAAAATCAATTTATGTGTTCATTCTGCAATACTTTCTGTCCCTCACGCACGAACGCACAAACACACACACATACGCAAAGCCTTGCCTATTAGTTTTTTTTTTAGACAGAGTGAGCAATTGCATGCTCTATTTCACCAGGCCTTAGGTGAGGTGATTTGACATGAGTTTGCTGGACCCCCTTAACTGCTGAGAAATTACATGTAGCCGTTTAGGAGACAGCCGAATGGGAAATTGACTGTTTGGGAATATGCATGACAGGATTGGGAAAGTTTGATTTAATTTAGTTTATTCCTATTCTGCAAAAACCTCTTCTGTGATAAAAGGCGTCGCATGGTATGAGAACCATCCGAGCAATCCAGTTTATATTTAGCTCAGTCTGCAGCTGGAAACAAGATTACTGGAATAAATAAACAAAAAAAAAAGGTTTTCTCGAGAGAAGGGTGAATTCAAAGACAGAATATAGAGTCATGTTGTAAAGCTTTTAATGTGGGCGATTGTTCAGCCTGAATAATCAAATAAAACTGTCTATTTCATATCTCATCTCATGTAATGAGTAGCTATTGTGGGATGATCTGATTTATATCAGCTATTCCCTCCAGGAGCCAAAACTGACAGTCACATATGCTCTACAACCCAACAGACCTTTTATAGAGCTGTTCAATAATGCTAACAGGTTAGGTCATTTATACATAATATATACTATGTTTTACGAGTGGAAACCCCTGCTGAGTCAAACAGAAAAGCAGTACTGATAATTGTGAGCATCACAAAGCATGTTTTCATGCATATTTAGTATATGTGCACAACAATACTGCGACAAGACACAAGGACTAAAACAACCAGCTCACATTTAAAATGCAGGGTGATTGTATATTCCCTTAGTCGTATTGTCGTTTATATTTTATTCTTTGAGAGGACAGAGCACAGATAAAGGGTAGCCACAAAAGAGAGTTATGACTCATGGGAAGTGTAGCTGCACAAATTAGAGCATGTAAAAAGATTCCATTACTGGTGGAAAGATTGATATCTTCTGTGTAGGCAACATTTTATGAAATGCAAATGGCAACACTCAAAAGTGCTGGCTGTTTTTTCAACTGAAGATATTTATTTCCACTTCAATTAGGCCACAACCACAGAGACAGCGCAGCCATTACTGAATATATCCTTACAGTTACAGTCACAAACAAAAGCAGGGTTGTGTGCCACTGCATGAGAGTGTCTAACAGCGACTTTCCATCTCTATCCCAAGCAAAAAAAATTAAATATTCAAGTGCAACAGTTGCATAGAGTAAAGAATTACACTTGTGAATGTGCCTCTGCTTGCCGTCACTTAAGCTGTCAAACTGCATTTCTTCACAGGCCAGGACAGGGACAGCAGAGGAGGCGGAGCAAGAGGCGCTTGCGCAACACTTAGTGAGTTTATGTCAAGTTCACCATAAGTTAAGTTACTCAAATTTCTGGGATGTGACAACTTTTTACTGCAGCAGAATAAAGATGTTCAACATCCAGGAAGAGAGAGAGAGAAAAAATAAAAAATAAAAAGACGCAGCAGCTGTGATTCTCTGGAGAACGCGGGAAATAGAAATGGAAGGACAGATTTATGACAAGATGAAGGATGATGACGTCAACTCTTCCTAGAGACAGGAGGTATGTGAGCGTGCTGAAGCCTCTATCCGCCTCAGGCCACAGCTGCTGGATTAGACTAGGCTACTTCTTTCCTTTCATTTTTATTGCATTTATTCCTCCTGGTGTGGACGGCTGGATGAGAAAATCTGATGAAGTCTGTTGGGAATATGCTCCATGGTGTTTGAGATATTGAAACCCAAAGCAGCTCAGAAATGCTTAACGGTATTGAGGTCGCTTTCACACCTGTAGTGTGGTTCAGTTGGTTTGGACCAACAAGTGATGTTAATGAACCGATATATTGTTATCCAATGTTTTAACTCCCAAATGTCAATATCAGGATCGGCCTCACGAGTCTAATCGAACTGAATCAAACGGCTCCTGCTGCTTAAACCTAAGCAACAGGTTCAGTGTAAAAGGCACCTAAAAATAGTCTCACTACACAACAAACCCTTCTGTAATCCCTCTACCTTAGAGTCATTTCATTCCACTTGTGACTCCATGTAAATTGGCTGAATAATGCCTTACCTCCCACCCTAGCACGAGTGCTTCGCCTCCCCTCATCCATGATACCAATTTCTCTGTCTCCCTGGCAACCTTGCCCATTAGGCAGAGTGATGGGATTGCCACTCCAAGTCAAGTCGATCCTCCTCTATGGGCAATCATGTATGTCAGAGTGGCAGCTATACCATTGCTCATTCAGATGCCTGCAAATGTGCCGTCACTCTCGACATGCCAATGAAATCCATGAGGCCAGTTTATAGAGAAATGCTGTTTTAAGCCATTTGTGCTTCAGTCAACTGTGGGTAAAAACTTTTTTGATACACTTGTCATTTAATCAGAGCCTTTATCTCAGTTTCCTTGATATGTTTAATAAAACAGACAGGTGGTTTGACAAAAGCTGCTTGTTCCTGTGATAGTGCATACAAATATACACAACAGAAAACAAACAGATTTGGGAGAGCGTTGGGTTTAAAAAGGAAAAAGCCTGAGAGCTCATGCTCCTTGTGACCTCCCCATTCCTCTGCTGAGAGAGTTAAAAGAGGGAAGATGAGCGACAGACTGCTGAGCTGGGCTTCACCAGCACTTCACAACTCCCTTCACTGAGGGGGGGAACGCTCAGAGGCTCTTTCAACACTACACAAAGAGAAAGGGAAAGTAAAAGAGGATTATAAAAAAAAAAAAACGAGGGGGATGTTTAAAGAAACGTCTGGCAGAGCTTTCTGTGTTTGGCATTCAGGTCAAAGACAGTCAGGATTCAGCCAATGAGAGGACATTTCCACCTCCCCCCTCCACTCCACACTGTTTGTGGTAGTTGCTTCTCACAGGAAGGAGGACTGTTTTACTCCCTACTGGCAATCAGTGTCTGCAACATTTGGAGTGAAGTACACAGGCTGAAACATGAGGAAAGCAGAGTCAGTGGTACAGCCACTGTGGACAAGATTCTGTGATTTTAAGAGGCCTAATCTTCTCTTCACAGAAAGAATTGTGCGAAACATAGAAAACAGACCAGAGCAGAGTTAGATGCCTTTCACATGCAGTCAATGTTAACAATGTTTTCCTCATGTATTGCTGCTGATGCCACATTTTCCCCTTAGGTCACAAACAGAGCTAAAAAACAGAGTTACAGTTATACTGTGGAACAGGCAATATTTTACAACTCCAGCAAGCTCTCAAACTCTAACTTACATACATATAGTTCATTTTCTGTCTCAGTCTTACACTAACAGACCCTAAACTGAGGGTGTGGTATATAACATTAGCTCCTCCGACTCCCTGTGATGAGGTTGGTGGTTGCTCTTCTTCAGTTTCAGGGAAGGAAAAAGGTGACATACACATGGATGCCATCAAAATGATTAAAAAAAAAAAAAAAAAATCCCAAAACTCAAACCACTCAAAGACAGCTCAACTACAACACTGAGAGGGTTCCTTGCTGTCGTCTTAAAAATAGGACTGAGAAGAAAGGCACCCTCAGACCACACACTCATCCCAGAGACAGGGCTGCTATCACCAAACCATATGACACACTGAAGACAGAGGAGGCTTCTTTTTCAAACTCAAATGTTCCAAGCTGTGATACAAAGCACAGAGGGCAAATATGGCCAAGTAAAGCAATAATATCCCTGAAAAGCTGAGCTGTTTTATGATGATTACAGTCAGTCTGAGCAGCAGACTGGGATATATATTACACGTAATAAATACACAATAATAATAACATGTAATAAACGTAAGTATCCAAAACCAATGGCAAGTAAATGACGGTGCTCCAGCAAGTAGTATTCCACATCCGTAGAGTTGGGAGACAAATTAAAAACAAGATCAAAGCAGCAGAGGCTAAAATATCTTAACTTTTAGTACCTTTTAAAAACCTCAAAAACACTGGACTAACTCAAGATATTAATGATGACACAATCAGGGTTGTTTTCCCAGACTTTAAAAGGTTGCCTCCAGAGCCACAAAATACATTATACAGTATATCTTTACGCGTTAAATTGATGGGTGTGTCCCTTTAAAGTGGCAATCTCAAAGATTTTCATTTAATAGCTTGTGTTAAGTCACTATTGATCACTGAATGAGATGATAAGCGATTGAGCCTACAGCTACTGATGAAAGTAATGCATTATTTATATACATGCAGTATTACAAACTGAGTGTCTGTGGTGACAGTGGAAAAAAGGCTGTATTAGATGGCTGCTAATGCAAACTGAACACTTCCTCCACATTGTTTGACCATGGCTCAGTTAGCAGGAAGTAATGGAAGAAGGAGCAGCAGCCATAGTGAGCCGTTAGATGAAGAGCTGCAGGCGACAGGCTGCACACCTCCAACGTCTCGTCCAGGTAACAAGCTCCTTTGACTGTGCCCTGCTGTTCACAGACTCATGTCGTGTGATAGAAAAATCGTGGTTGCTCAAAGAATGATGGGAAAAGGCCAATTATTGCCTGACATCTTTATCAAAACAGTGTGTTTAGCTGCTCCCACACTTCTGTATTTGTACAGCATCATTTAAGTTGAGAACTTCTCTTTTGTAAAAAACAAAAAAAAACAAAACAAAAACATATGTCTATTTCTCAAAGCAAAGTATTGAAAAAAAAAAAACGTACCATTTTGGTATTGGTGGCTCAACTCAACACGACAATCTGACACGATACCGAGCCTTAGTGCTATGCACCAAACCCAAACTTGTGCATGTATTTTTAAGTTTTGATAATCAGTTATCAAATGTTTGCCACTGAAGCAGCAACAAAAACTGCTTTAAATCTGCCTAAATTAATTATGACAGAAATGTTGAACCCCCCCCAACCTCTTTACAAGCAATTTTCACATGTCACTTTCATTTTGTGTCATTACTTCAGCCCTCCTCTCCTGAGCAGAGCCAACATTGTTGAGCGAGTCTCCATGACAACAGTCACTGGGTGGTCCCAGTTTCACTGACAGGGGCGTTCCCCAAAGAATCTGACTTTTATCCCTCCACTCTTCGATTTTCGATATTTCTTTACAAAGGATCAACTTTCATTCTACACAAAGGCGAATGTGGGCTCAGCACCCACAGAGTGCTGCTTTAAACAAAGGTTTTCTTTCTCCCCAGTGAAGTGAAAGGAGAGGACTAGAGCGAGACCGACAGAGAGCGCTAAATCTCCAAACGTCTCCTTGGTGTGATGATTATATTCATTTTTTTAAAAAAGTGCTTTTATGCACCGCATGATATAATTACACAATGATATGCATTTAACACCCTGTTCTGGCACCACAGTGGGGTATGATTGTGCATCACCACTGTTATTTAATTCCTGCTTCACACATTATCTGTGCAGACAGATGGTAGGTGTTGATGTTTTTTTCAACTGAAGCATCAAACCCTAGTCCCTAATTTGTTAGAGATCACATTATGTGAGTTGCTGTTTTAATTAGTATCTGCTTGATGTAGGTGCGGAGTAGTACATCATGTTAATTTGATATTATTATTCCATCATAATGATTGCACTGAAAGGTGATAAACAACATTGAATCCCTGCTGCATTGAGTTCTTACTATATTCCTTTCCCTCGCTCCAGCCTTAAACGTCTGCCTTGATGCCAACTTCACCTCCTTGCACAACAGTGAGGTGCTTGTTCACTTCACACACCTCCCTGTGCTCTAAACACATGATGAGATGTCTCTTCTGAGCAGCTCTTTCTCTCTTTTAGTTTTATAACTCACTCCTCTGTACAACCTCTCTCTGCTGCAGGCCATTACATATTAGCATAGTTTTCCTCTTGTGTTTTTTTTTTTAACATTTTTTGGAGGATTCTCTATTTTTAACTATGTATGTGACAGTCTGGTATCCATGTCCCTTGGCAGAACAACAAAAGGCAAGCACTGTAAAGCACAGCAGGACAAATGTAGTGAACACAGCTTTGATGTATAACACTGCTCGTTTTCCTTTGTCTGGAGAAAAACCTGAGGTGATGGTGTGTTTGTTTTTTAACACGGGGGGGAAGTAGAGAAATAAAGTGTGGATGAGTATGAATAAAGAGTCACTCTCAGGTCAAGCAACAGAGATATGGCAGTGGCTATAAGCTATTGTATCGTTTTTAAATTAACTGTACTACACTGTGTAAATTTAAATGTATTTTTCTAACCCCTCATCATAAAGCCTGTCTCCAGGGGCCTTCTCTCTGAGCTTGTGTCATGTGTTTGCCTCTGTTTTATAATTCCCCTCAAACCGAGGTTTTCAAAACTGTTCCGCAGAGGAGATTAGCTGGGGACATGGGGAAAGTACAAATGTAGGTTTTCTATAATCACTGTAATCACTGATTTGAATTGTCAATATAGCTGATCACATAGTTCACATGTTATCATGAAGTTATGTTGAGCATGAGGGTTTTATTCTCGACTTTGGGAAAGTTGTCAACACGAGATCCAACATCCTTGTTTTCGAAGCTTTCATCCACATGTGGCTGTGCTCATTGGATGAAGTTGCTCAGTTGTCATTGAGATGGTTTAGTTTGTTATCAAATGACATCAGTGTAGACTTATAATCACCTGTTAACAATTAGTTGTATATGACAAAGGCCTTAAGATGTTAAAATATTCCGAAACAAGCAAGCTGGATGTAGTGTTGAGATTTTTTTTTTTTTGTTAAACTTTGTCTATGTCGATTTTGACAGACATCTTTGATCATAAAATAGTGATTTGATTGACGTCTCAACACAGCAGTCCAGGAAATATTGTTTGCCTCATTAACAGGTGGCATTTATGAGCCGCCCACAAAATCATTATTTCATGCTCATTCAGTTCAACAGAAAATTATATAAATGAGAACAACTATACCATTAATTCAGATGTATTAAAACACAGTTTTGGTGATACGAGGGGAAAAACTTAGCTTTTACCAGACACTGGACTGTGGCCGTCCTACTCCACATGTAACAGCTGTGATGCACAGCTGTGATATTTTCTTGCTGAACTAAAAAGGACCTACAAGAAGATATGAAACTGTTTTTCTGCTGGTCAGGTGTGGACAGAAATCTTTACAAAAACAACCTAAACACACCTGTGTGGACACGTTATGTTTATACATAAACTGCATTTTTAGAATTAGCTGATGTGGTGTTTTCTCTCTAACCAAACTCTGAAAATCTATGTGCTGTCAAAATATGAAAAGAAACAACAGTTAGCTGGGAGAGAACAAGCGATGTTCTGTGCCGTATTGAGCACTTTGGGACTAAAGCTAAGATACATTTCCACACTGCAGTGTATTATTGGCTTGGAAACCTTACTTTATGGAATATGAGCAGCTTGTGGAATCAAATGGACAAAATGCCCCAAGCCAAACAAGCCGTGCATTTCATCTTTTCTCCATACAGACAACATAGTCAATTAGCAATGCAGAGTTAATCTGAGGGGAGCACTCAGCAGTAAGAAGATACACTGGATGGGGATGTAGTGAGTGCTGCATGCTCTTCACGAACAAATGACAATAAGAGTCAGACAAGTGAGGAGTGATGATGAGTCTACACTCAAGTGATATCATGTTTCCATGGTAACTTTTTTTTGAAAAATTAAACAGTTTTTGAAAAGATTAATTAATTTAAAAAAAAAAAGTGCCACTCTACAGCTGTCCAAACCACTGCTTGATGAATCTGATTAGAGCCGTGGTGGCCGTAAAACTCTGCTATTATCGTCTCAATATCATTTCCTCTTTATTTTGTTTGTTTTTGCAGAGGAGACTGAATTATATGAAATCACATTAAATCAGGAACAGATAATTAGTCACAATATAAGTGAACAATTTGCTAATTATGCATCTTTGCAATGAGATCCATGTTGCCGAGTGTGCTACAGTGATAATGTTAAGACAAGGCGAAAGCATGGTTGGGTTTTAAACTCAAATAATTTTTATGGCTGAAATGTTTCTCTAGCTCCGGGTACTGAAGTCTGTCAAATACCGAACGTTGGTATGGAAAGCTTTGTCAAATTCCTCTTCAAAAAAAAAAAAAAAAAGCCTCTTGACGTCATTAAAATATAAATTGTTTATCTTATTATTAGTGCCACGGGTGCTCAGCTCCGAGGCACTCCTCTACAGCTAGAATAGCTTTCGGGTTTATTATTCTTCCGCCAAATTTCGGCGCATAACTCGTCCCGCAGCTTTGAGAAAACCTCGGTAATATATACATCAAAACGTGCGTCTTGATCCCGAAAGAGGTGCTATGACTTTTGGTGATAAAATTCCAATTTTTCCCAAAGTTTTATATCAGAGTCTTTAATATCAAGACATTTCTCAAAACCAGAATATGATCAGGGTGACTTTTGAACACTGGAAATAAATCATGTACTCATCCCGGCAGTAGCCCCCGTGGCACTCAAAATTTCCCTGGAATTTTCTAGTTATTATAGCAATTGTACAAAAGGTATGCAGCATTCTCACGCACTATGCAAGAGGAGAGAAATCAGTATCAAATCAATTCACTTCACCTTCATTTGCATGGATTATAATGCTTCATTGTAGGAAATCAAAAAATATATGTGTCTTACTTTACTCATCAGAGCTGGAGTGCTCTGGAAACTTTTCATTCAAGTATCATTGACTGACTTTTGCAAATTGAATTAATACATTATTTAACTGGGAGTTTATTGAGTCAGTAGCTGGTTAGTTCACTCACTCATATTTACTGGGTTCTCTGAAAGGTTTCATCACTTGTTTTAACCAACCGTAGAACAATACCTATGATTCACAGTGCAACAATCTTAACAATTCCAAGGCCAGATTAAACAATTTGTTAATACACTCCTCCTCCTACGTGTTGAACTGAGATTATCAGATGACTGTTTTTCTGTTACCTACAGCTTCATCTTCTGCAAACAGTTAAACTCCAGTCCACTGCCTGGCAGTACTGAAAATACACTAACTGTGCTCTTTCCTGAAGAGCGTTTGTCAAGGCAAAGTTTGACACTTCAGTAGAGGAGTTCATATATTTCTCTCTGCATGCGAGTGTAAACTCCACACAACACAATCTAGGCCACATTCACTTCAACACTTGAACACACAAGAGTAAATCTGTGAGCCAATTAATGATGGTTTGCTTCTGTTTATGAAATGGTTTGCTGTTTACAACTCCCACCCAGGGATGCAGAGGCAGCATCGTTGGTGTGTCTTCACTTTTAAATTGTCTCGTACTCCTATGAGCCTCCCAAGACTCTGTTTCTCTTCACAGCCCTGACAGCTCCCATCCCAACTGATGGATCCTGCACTTCAGCACAATCTGAAAAGGACTGTTCATAAACTGCAAAAATGTGAACTCGATTAAACAACTAAAATATAAATATATATTTTCCCGACCATGTCTTGTGGTATCCAGCCATGCAGAAAGTTTTGGTTCTGTTTGCCCAGGTTTTGGGATTTCTTCTCCTACCATAATACAGTGGAGCTAATGGAATAAAAATCTAAAAAAAAAAAAAATTAGATTTCGGCACCAGTATCTCTTTCCAGAAACAATGCCCTGGTTACTTTGGATAATCCACAAACCTCAATGTGGATCTTTTTTTTGGGAACGAGTATGCATGGATTATAAACAGACTCAAATTGGGAAAACAAGGCATTAGTAGGAAAAAAAAAACCTCTGCTTGAGGAAGGGACTTAGGGATTTCACTTTCAAACATCCAATTCTACAGTTCAAGTAATAACACACATTAATATAGATCTGTGAGAATCCCTGCAAGCGATAAATGTCAGGCGGAGACTTCATCTTAATGAGGTAACATGGGAGGGAAACTAAACAAGCTGCATCTACAGTGTGTATGAGTGTGAAGTTTGCACAATTAGCATCTTCTAGTTAATTCACTCTGTGCTTCATATGTGTAAGTATGCAGGCAGTACCACCACTAAGCTCATAATCACCCAGTGGACCGCCAGCTTCATTTTAAAACTACCTATACAGGGGATAACTTGTGAAAGAATATGTTGCGCAATGAGCTCATGCGACAACACAGTACTGAAATAGTCCTCCAAAACTCTCTCACCCCCTCTCTGCTTCCCTTTGTAACACAAAGCACTGCTGACTCTATCCCAGCTTGAGCTTTACCATCTCTTTGTACCCTCTGCTCCATCGGTCTTCTTTCTGCTCCTCTCTCAGCTATGGACCTGAATTATTCTCTTTGATCAGACGCTACCTTGAGGCTCACAAGAGATAACAGACTTATGTAGAGACAGCAATGCAGAAAAACTGGTGCAACACAATGCAGACCTGTTGAACGCCTTTGTCCGTCGTCAGCCACATGTACATGTGGCTAATTTACTCAAAGCATCTACTTTACAGTCAAATGCTGAGTAGTCACAGTGAATATTTTTAGTCTGTTCAACAAACCAGAAACAGGCTAAAGTGGATAATACATACTAAATTGTGTAAATCATTTCCTAATGAAGGTGACAGAAGTCCAGATATGCCTCAGTCACATATTTTTATCCTGACTCTAAGGACAAACATTCATTTCATTCATTCTTTTTTAGGTTCAGCTTTCTCTCACACCTCTGGAGAGCTGACACAAAAGCTGTCCTGGAAATATGTCCAACACCAAGACATCATCCCAAAAGACTCTAGGGAAGAAAAGCCCTAAACTGTGATTAAATGCATAGTGTTTGTTTAAAAATATATATAAATGTTCTGAAAATTCAATGAAGCGAGTCCTGTTTTGGATGGGGAAAAAATGAGTTATAAAAAAGGTAGAAAGTTACATCTTACGTTTGCAATCTTACTGAGGTGTCCCCGGTCTGTACAACCTCAGTTCCAGAGGGGAGAGATGGGGAAAAGGAAATGGCTAAAAAGTGTAAAAAGTGAACCAAATGTGGGATAACAGCAATTACCGAAGCAAGAGTCAGAAAAACAACTTGCAAGTGGCCAAGAAACATTGAACTGTTGATCAATTGATTACTTGTTTGGATATAGACAGAATAGCCCAGTGTGATGTAATCACTACCAACAGTCCAAATCCAACAGATATTTAGTGGATTTTTATAAAAATCATGTAAAAACAGAAGCATTCAGCATTTCTGTAATGAAAAATAAACTATTAATTGATTAACATAATAGTTTCTGATTCATTTTGTTTGGATTGATTGATTGACTAATATACAACGGAAACTGTGAGCAAATCTGTTTAAAAAAAATATTTGAGCAAAACGAACTTTTAAAACTTCAGCTGGTTTAAAGAGACTCAAACTTACTGTGGCAGGAATATGAGAGTTTTGTTTTCAGCAAATGGAAAAGGTGAGAATTTGTCAAATATTTTCAGAGAAGAGAAAATATTTTCTAGAACATTTATCCATGTTGTTTATTTTCCATGAACGGCTGTTATTTTCCATGACTGACTGAAGAAACAATCTAAATTTATCCAGGTTTTCCGAGACACATGGGAACTCTCTCTAAGGAGCATGAGCAGAGAGTTGTTGCCGGTATCCTGCTCGACTTTCTTGCATATGTTTGTTTGTCTGTGTTACATAACCTTGTGTTGACGTCAGAGCCACCGGGGGACCGGGGCAGTATGTTGAAAATGGAAACGGCATATGTAAAAGCCATATCTCTTTTACTTGTATGCATAAACCACAGATGTGTCAGTTCCTGGGAGCCATGCTTCAGCTGCAGCGTGTCGCTGGATGCTTTCACTCATTCACAGCATCAGAACTGGCTTTGTCAAATCTCCGGAGAAGACTCTGACCTCTGCAATGACATTCTGCCAGTAGAAACAGGAAACAGCCTGGTTTTGTACAAAGGTAACAAATCTGCCAGCCAGCACCTCTAAGGATCACTATTTAAAATGTTTTGTTGTGTTTGTTTCATCCGTAAAAAAACAAACAAAAAAAAACAAAAAAACACGTACCTGACTATTTCTTGGCTGGGATGTTTTGGCAAGAAAATGAGTATTTCAAAAGATGTCAAACTACTCGCGACAGAGACTGTGCTGGGATCCTTCCCTGCTTTTAATAATTAGAATAAACACTAATTAATACCCAAGTTTTTAGTTTTGTTGTTTTGAAAAAAAAAAAAACCCTGCAAATAAAGATCCCTAAACATAGGACACTATATTGATGGTTTAAAATGAGAGTGTTGGATGATAAGTGCACAAATATAGACACAAGCATTTAAACCTGCGATAACTAGTTTCTTCGGCCTCTTGTGGGCGGCGGAAGACGTGAACAGACAGATCTCTGTAGGTTCGTTACTACTAGCGACACCTCTCAAATTCATCACATTGTTTTCACATCGTCTTTCGATACATTGCTATTGTGTAAATATTGATTATAGCTGCTTCAAAGTCCAACTTGTATAATGTTTCCCATGACCTCTGCTTCTGTTGGATTTCACCTGACACATGGTGAATATTTGTTCAGCTGCTTAATTTAGCCTCTAGTGTTAAATACCAGAATTCCACCAGCAAGTCCAGCACAGGGCAGGTAACACCTGGCTGAATGCTCCCTGCTATGGACAGAAGAACACATTTTCAAGACACCTCTAAATCATATGGACAACTTTGCTCTTTCACCTTTCAGCTGAGGGCCAAAAAAGGCTGCGTTTGATGTTATCTCCATGCTGTTCAGTATCTAAACAGCTTCTTTAACACTTCTTCTGTACCTATTATGGTGTTCTGCACCATCGGATATCATAGGTTGACATTTTACAATATACTCGAATGCTGCCAGTGATTTAGCGTGACTTGAGCACAGGATGGCATTTCTGCTTCTCTGACATGCAGATGATATCACCCCTTCCTCTGAACTGCTGCCACAGAAAACTGCAGCGAAGCACCGCACTAAGGGAGCATTAGCCGGCAGCTCTCCACGCACTGCTAAGGAAGACAGAGGTCACACTCAAACAACTGTGGATCTGCTGAGCCAAAACAGCAGATAGGGTAAACAGATGTCCTGCAGTAAGTGTATATGACTGTGCGTGTGTGTGTGTGTGTGTGTGTGTGTGTGTGTGTGTGTGTGTGTGTGAGAGAGAGAGTGCAAGGAAGAAAGACTCCACAGGCCAAATACTGTGTATGTGTGCAGTCTTGAATTCTCAGGAGAACCCTGTGGCACTCTGAGCTATACGTCTCATAAATAAAGCAGGATTTCCTTCAGCTGCAGCCGCGTGTGTCAGAGAGAGAGAGAAAGAGAGAGAGAGAGAGAGAGAGAGAGAGAGAGGGTGCAAATGGATTAGAAGAGGCCTATCATATTGCTCAATTCAGTAACCGACTCACCTCCCATGCACGCAACAGCAGCACATTTCAGGAGAAATAACTGAAAAAATTATATCTTTACAGCTGGCATGTTAAAAATTACATGAACTGGTGATTTCACTCGATAATCTGCCTTAAAATATTTAGAAATATTTAGAGCGGAAATATCAAAGTTGAACTGTTGTTTCCAGAGCATTAATCTGTCCTCATCCAGATTTCATGAGCACTGAATTATCAACCATGATCAGCCAGACTGTTGTCCAGATGGTTGGTGTGACTGATTTTCACTGAAGTTCAGAGAGGCTGTCACATGACTTTTGCTAGTTTTTGAACAATATCTATCCATCTATTCATCCATCCATTGAAAAGACAATTACGATAAAAAAAAAAACTAATACAGTTACAACCTAATCATTTCAAAGGTCAATAATAATCAGTGGCAGCATAATCAGATTGGTATAAAAAAATATGTTACAAGCCAATTGGAGAATCAAAACCTAACAACAAGTCATTTTAAAGGCAGCATTTCAGCTGGGGAATTTTCAGCTGCAGATAAGGGTATGGTATTCAAACAAAAAACATCCCTGAGCTAAAAAATGCAATGTGTTGTATTGGTGGAGGTGCACTGCTTCAGGTACTGGTGAGACAATGAAAAACTATCCAAGAAGTCTAACTTTAGTAAGAGAGCCATGATTTTAGCAGTCGGCAATAAACCAGAGCAGAAAAAAAGATCAGAAAACATGGCTTTCCAGTGATATGTGACAGGAAGCTTTTCCACACGACCAGATCAGATGTCTGATGCAGATATGTGGCTACCATCACTTAGTTGTTCTGTGTTGTGTCTCGTCTCGCTCATTGTGTAATTCTGTCAACATTGTTTAGCTCCTGCGTTGTGGAGGCAACAGAGGTGGTGGCAGGAGTTTAATTCCATCCCCATAATCCCTCTCATAATGCATGTCCTCGCAAACGCACGCACTATTGATACGCCTTCAGAAGCTGTCACTTTCTTTTTCTCTGTGTGTAGTGTTAGTATTTCCTTTAAACACAGAGATTTCCCAATTATTGTGTGGGGAATTATTTTGAAACGCATTCCTAATTGTCTCCGTCATGAGTCAACAAAGATCTTGCTCTCAAGTGGCTGTCATAATAATGGAAATGCTTTAAATTCAAGATAAGCAACTTGCCATCCTGTCGCTGGATATACGTCCTCATCCTGTGCATTATTTTAAAGCTACCAGCAGCCGGACAGTCACATAGATACAATTTCAGATCACTTAAGCTCAACAAGTCACTAGACCTCTTCAAAGTTTGTGTTCTGATACACACTCACTACACACTTCTGCTTTGACCATGAAGCCACAAACATTAGTAGTCGCTGCTACAAATATTACAGTTGCACAGAAGCTCTATGGCACTAAGGACCAATCTCTATTTAGTTATCTGAAGAGGATGTTAAGGGTGTGGTGTAAGGTTGAGGTTTGATGGTATTTTTCAGTGTCGGTCTGATTAAAGGTCAACACTTGAAAATGAAATAATCTTGATTAAATAACTGAGACACTGAAATAACAAGCGTGGCCAACTACCTTTACACAACTTCCTCTCACAAGCTACCGGCTCCTATTTCTGAAGACAACGATTCAGATTCATTAAGTTGATAATCTTACATAATGATAAAGGAAAAGAAACTTTAACTGGGTTGATTCCGACTCCTGAAACTGAGGCGAAATAACTAGATCATTTTGATTGAGATGACTCATCACTCTTGTTGTACTGCAAGAATATGCAGTTCACTCATGGTTGTAGAGTGTGTTCACAGAGTCAGGTTTCTTTTCCCTCACAAACAATATTTGGATGACTACAGACACCAAGAATATTAATCATATTTTAGCCTGTCGTCATTGATAGGATACAACTGACGGTGATGTTGAGGGGAATGTTATTTTGCAAACAGAAGACTGGATGGTCACAGAGCCTGCACACAGGTTTTGGAACTGGGGTGTACAGCACCTATGTGCTACTCCTTGGTGAAGTTAATTGCCGGACAACATTAGGGTTAACAGTGCATAGTTAATATGACATACCAAATAGGGGGGGGGGACTTAGAAAATAGACATTTGTTAAGATCAAAAGGAGGAGAACTGTCTTAATTTTTCCAGGGGAATGTTTTATTTCAGCTGAAATGAACATCAAAACGAGCTGAAGGGACAAGGTTGTCATAGAAATCCAGAAATCAAGCACGTGTCTGCCCATCACAAAATGTATTCAAACCCCTATTAGGAAAAACACTCAACAAATGTAAATCATAATATTTACTCGAACACTGGTGGCTCTCAGAGCGTCCACAGGAATGGTGAGAGACGTGGGCTGCGATGCTCCAAGGGGAACTTGGAACACGGATCATTCTGTGGAATACAGATAAGCAAAGCCCTCGTGCTCTGGGTGAGATAACTCAATGTTTGTCTGCATACTGCCGTTTTGTGCATCAGTACAGCTGAAGGGGAAAACGTCCACTTAATTAAATTAATTAGAGCATGAAGGGCCTGCCGAAGCCTCTGCAGAAAACAACATGATGGAACAAACTTACCAACAACAGCTTAACTCTTTTCATGAGTCACAGAAACTCTGATGATGTAGGAGCTACAGGCTTCTCTCCATTTCACAACTTTTACGCTTCTATGATACAAATGGAGTCTCAATTATTCTCCTTCCTGATTAAACTGCTGATTATTTTCTAGGGATGCACCGATGTTGATCCAACACCGACAATGACCTTGTCAAACGAAGCAGGTATCATCCAAAACATCAGCAATCCACATCAAGTACAGTCTTTTTTCCCGCTCCTTTCATTTATAGTGGTAAGCTTATTAACTAATTAACACATTTTAATGAAAAAGCAGCAGTAAGCCTTTAGCAAACATAACTGAGGATTTACTCTTTTTACTCTAATTACTTTTCCTGCACTGTTATTCAGCGATGTTGTTTAGCACATAGGTTCGGTGTGTGAAAAACATATGGGGCCACACACAGGTGAAGGTGGTTTGTGAAGAGATGTAGAGGCATGTAATTAAGCTGAGGGAAGCCTTTTCCAAAGACAGTGAGTGCAGCATTGACTCCAGTCATCATTTATCACAGCAGCTCAGTGCTCTCTGTCAGGTCTATATCTGTTCACATAGCAGTACGCCTACCGCACAAACTGTGTGTGTATTAGACATACAAAGACGTGTGATGATGCGTCTGCTGTCAGTCATGAGACTGATGCATTGTAATGTCTCAATTCCATAAACTGCACGTTACCACAGAGAGAAATTATCTTAAGTCAGTTCCACACACAGAGGTTATATTTTGCATTTTGGGTAAAACAGCATTGCAGTTAATTTGTTAATTTTCTGCTAATTTCTCATTTTCTTTAATTACATGGCTAAGTCTTTCAGCTCCACTGTGTGTGTGTGTGTGTGTGTGTGTGTGTGTGTGTGTGTGTGTGTGTGTGTGTGTGTGTGTGTGCGCAGAGGCACCTAACGTCCTGAACTTTTGTCCAAGTTTTACACTCTCCTGCTAAGAAGTGTTGGGTTTCACCCTCAGTGTTTCCACTATATACATTTTGCAGTGGCAGCCTGCAGCCCCGGCTCCCCACACTCTCTCTGAAAGTACCAATTTTCTGCTATGTAATATGAACCCCATACACACAGAAGCACAGTGCGAGGGAGCCATTGACCCTTGATTGCCATTTAACGAGCAGTTCTCAGTCCGTTTGTGAATTTATGGTCATGTTTCTCTGCGGAGGGAGGGGGGAATCAAATTAACAATCTGCAAAACAATCTCCCTGAAGACCTCAGGAGATTTAAAGAAATCTTATATCTGCTGTATCATTCCATGAGTAAGAAACGCTGCCTGCTTTAGAGATGAAGGTTCACAGTCGGCTGCCATTCCTTCCGTTTTTAAAATAATATCCCTCCTACTCCCACATTCTTATGTTTCCTTCATCATCATGTTTCAAATTCTTGAACTGCGTTGCATGTCTGATCCCCTCTCATGCCTTCTCAGGCCTTGACATCATCATGCACCATCCACAGATTACAAAGCCCACAGCTGTGGCTTTGTGGACAGAGTGAGTGTAATGCTGAGATACTGTACCACTGTACTATAAGCAGCTCTACTTGTTCCCAGTTTCCTCCCTCCCTCTCGCTCCTTCCCTTCCCTTCCCTTCATGGTCTCCCCCTCAGTGTCCCAGAGAAGGATTAGGCCTGGTGCCCAGTGGTGACACAGGGACACAGAAGCCAACACACTGTTGGTTCAGTTGTTGGCCATGAATTAGGAACACTCAAGCAGGGTGGCGGAGGAGGGAGGTGATGATAGAGATGAAGGATGAGGAGGACAGAAAGGACAAACTAAAGAACAAAAGAGACGCTCAGGACAGACAACTGAAACTCTAAACTACTGATAAAAAGAACAAAACAAAGTCACAGAAAACTAAGGTGTAAAATTACAAGCATGCCTGGATATCAACTGTGTTTTTAAAACAGGTTTTTAGAAAACTCCGCGTCTGCAGCCACACTCCCAGCTCAGAGAAGCTGTACCTAGACTCGCCAGTGCTTTGAGCTGAATGCTTACATCAGCATGCTAACATGCTCACAATGAAAATGTTTAGTTGCTGATGTTAAGCAGATATTTGCCATGGCCACCAGCTCACTTGCATGTTAGCAGGACAACATAAACACAAAGTACAGCTGAGGCTGATGGGAATTAGGAATGGGGCTCAAAGGTGTTTTATTGAATCAGAATCCCTTTGAATCCCTATAGTGAGTAGTTTGTCTGGTGGGGAACGGAGACGTCTTTTAGTTAATAAATGTGATTATTATGATAAACTATGATAATTAACTATCAAACCTAAACCATGGACATTCTACTATGCTGGCGGCTTGTAGGGATTTCACCACACATTCTGTCACTGCTCTGACATTAATTTCCTCACTCACTTTTCCTTTTGCTGCGAGGGGAAAACAGCGTTTGCTCCACAGTGGGGGCTGTGCTGCAGCTGCAGAAGCCATAGAAGCTAGAGTAAAAACAAGAGTCAAAATAATATTCATTCTACTTCAATATTCAGTGAATATCAATGAAATAAATCATGGGTGATTTGCATGCACAATGGGGACTCGTTGCATTGCTACAGGTCACAGAATCTGAATATGGTGAATACACGACACTCGTCCTCCTTAAGTTCTTACTTGAACACTTCGACTGCAGATAAATGTTTTAACAAAGGACTTGTCCTTTCTCCATTCGTTGTGAGTACCGTCCTGCAGATGTTACATTTAGCAGCTGTTTCATTGACCTGGGAACGTTTAAGCTGGTCCGCCATGTATGTTAACAACAGTGTCAGTGAGTCATCATTCGTCTGTATACGTCACCCTTCTTTGCTGATGACTGTAGTGCCAGGGAGAGACTACAGAGACTCAATGTAGAGCATTAAAGGAATATTTCCATAAGGAATTCATGGCTGTGGAGCTTAAAGAATCAGAGTAATTTAGTAACTTGCAACCGGATCCAAAATGGAAGTGACTTTTGGGCCCCATTCCTAAAATAAACTAAAGATTTAGACAAATTAAATATTTGACTTAATGATGGTGCTAGATGAAATGTGAGGCAATCACCAAATTCATTAAGATTAATTGTCTGCGAACGATGAATATACAAACTTTTGTGCCAATCCATCAAGTAGATGACCAGTGGTCATTGTGCACTTTCTGCTTCATAGTGACATTAATCCTCTTTAGCTTTCTAGATCACGGGGTCATAGAATGGGGGTCCATTGTCATAACTGTATGTACTCTCAGTTTAATGGCTACCCATTCCCAGGATTACAGATGATTACAATGACAATGGCATGGCCTTTATCTCCCTATCAACATGATGTTCTTCATGAGTATCGCTCTATGTCTCCTGACTGCCCATCTGTGCCTTCACTTATTAATTCCTTCTCCTCTGCTAGAGAGATTAAGATTTCCTGAGGGAGGCAAACAAGAGACTTTCCACAAAGCCAAAATACAACGATCTCTATTCCTTACATGGTTTCCCCTGCCGTGCTGTGGCTTCCTGGAGGACGACTGCAGCTACTCAAAGTGACAGATAAGTCTCAAATTTTCAAAGGCACTGTAAACTATTTAGTCATAAACAGAGGCAGACTGTCATCGATATATAAAAAATTGTGTTATTTCGTTTGAAATGCCCACACAAAAATTAAAAATACGCACACATATGAGGAAGTGATATGTCTCAGCATTATAAATATCAAACCCCATACTGTCATTAAGTGATTTAAAGTGACATATCACATAATCTATTTAGAGTTCAGAGGACAATGCAATCGACATTAAAACCCTTTTCTCACAAGTCAGACATTTTTCCTGCTCTTAAAATTAGTATCTTAAATGATTGAACTACCAATTACATTATTAAAGTATGAATTTTTTATTGTTACGTATCACAGACTATTAAATTTATAAATATTAAATTGCGCTATGTGCAGTCCACATATACTAGGCTAATATTTCCTTATATGCACAATGCTCACACTACTTTATTACAGAAAAAAGAATTCTTGTTAATAACCTAACGTCATTTTCCACTAACTCCCACTCAAAAGAACGGATGAACTAAACGTGTGGGCATTGTGTGATGTTTAATCACTCAGTGTGTGAGGACATTTGAGGTCCATTAAGCATCATATGACTGCAGAGTAATTAGTCTCGGCTCATAACTGCGCAATCAAACATAAAGAAGACAGGCTTTGGCTTATTATCTAATCTGTGAAGCTGTGGCTCAAATGGCAAATCTGTGTGTCAAGTGACTTAAAATGACAACCAATGAAAGAGAAGGAAATATTTTTTATCATGCAAGAGGTGTTAGTGGAACCAAAATTAAACCAGCCAAAACCAAAACTGGAAATAGGACAACATTTACACTCTCACAAAATTCAGGACAGCATTATGAAAGTTAAATTCATAATTTCAGTTTGTCATCAACCAACAACTAACACCGAACCCAAGCCTGCAGTATCCCCTTAAATCACCAGCAGAGTATCCTTTGCAGCCCTCAGCTTCCCGAAATCCATTGCGGATGGTGCGCTCACATGGTCCATATCAAGTTACAGAATTTGGAAACTACCAAACCGCATTTTATTTACCTGGAATGTGTTTCCATTGTCAGTCACTGGAAAATACACCGCATGAATTGGACCAATAAAAAAAGGTCACTTCAAGGTGTGAATAATGAACGCTGGGTGATAACACCTCTGTTTGTTCTTTTTTATCAGTCTGGATATGTTGTTAATCATTACATGGTTGTGATAATTACTTACACACAATATGAAGTTATATCCTCTATCATTAACTTGGAGTATTCTTTGCAAATTTTTAATTATGTCTTGAACATAAACACTGTAAACTCTGCAAACGTGCTTTAGTTTATCTATTGCATTTATCACTTAACCAGCTGTGAGGGAGTAACTTCCTGGATGTTAACTTTTGAATTTCTTTATTAATTAATAAAGGGCCAACTGAATGCACCATTAGTTTTTGTCTCTGTCAGGATAAGAAAGGCAATTCACAGTGACTCATTTGGAAAATCTTCCTCTATCTGTCCTCTGAGGGTGAAAAATAGCCAGCAAAAAAAATAAAAATATAAAAATAATAAAAAAATATTCAGCTCACTATCAGAGAAGAATAAGCTCAAAAATTACTTAAACAATTAACCATCTGCCATAACAGTTTATGGTGTATTTTCTTTTTTCACTTACTGCGTCAGCCCTAGAACAGGGATCAAGTTCATGGAGCTCATTATCAAATCTACCACATCAAACAGTGCCAGGAAGTGCTCATATCTCTTATTTCAGTGAAAGTAGTCCTTAAGTCCTTAATTTTTAAATGTCACTTAAAACTGTAAAATCATCATTTTTAAATTAACTAGCACAATTACCTTTCAGATAAATGTAGTGGAGTAAAAAGTACAAATTTCCGTTTTTTTTTTAAAGTGCAGTTTTTATGGCCTTGACTAATGACGTAAGATAAGAAGTAGCTGTAATACAGACCTAGCAGTCTATTACAACACTTGCCTTCCTCATACCTGTCATACTGAACGAACCTTGTCCTAGACGTTGTGTTACCATGGTACCCTTAACAGAGGGTGTGTCTGTAAGGTGTACCATCTAAGTGTACCTGCTACACTAAAACTGCTGTGTTTGTACCTTCAAGGAACCTGAATCGTCCCTTTGCTCAAACAGTAAGAAATCATGAGTTTAGGGACAATTAGTGTGCAACTACTCCAGACAAGCAAGAAAGGCAATGCATCCTATCATTGTACTGGGAATGATGGTGAATATACATGGTGCAGTTACCATGAAGAGCCACTAGAAACATTGACAAGCTCTGCATGTGGCACCAGTAGCCAATCTATGGTGTTATGGCCAATGTGGTTCATTGTGTGAGCAATTGCGCTTTTAAGAGAAGCGCTGACATACGACATTCACTCTAGTAAATAAAAAATAGTAAATGTGAGTGTGGTTTTTTTTTTTGTTGTTTTTTTTTTTAAATAAGTAAATTACTAACAGAAATGTGGAAAATGACTCAGACAAAACAGATGTCTTAGAAATCAGAGATGTCTAAAGACCTGCTTGTGGATTGCTATAGTAGCCTGCGCTTACAGGCCTTTAAAAAGTGATCCTGTAGAAATATTGCAAAATGGGAGAGTGAATACCTTTAAACTAACAGTTTTAGTTGTTATAATGGAAAACTGAGCCATGCAGAGTGCGCTATTTAATCGTTAACAAGCCCAAATGCGAGGTAAACCGAGGTTCCAGCACAATGTCTAGTTAACAAACCACATCTGAGTGGACAAAGACCCAGCGTCAAATGTAGAGAAAAGTGACACGAGTGAGCTACCATTTCTGTCACAACTTTTACGGCTGTTTGTGATTACATTTTTGCGAGACAATACAATTTAAAAAAAGACACTTAAACAGCGCTTGACTAGGCAAAGTAGCCCGTCCAACTGCACCAACTTACACAGTTCATTTTCGGTTACAGGCTTACCTTAATGTTCACTCCAGTGAGAATGGGAACGGCGACACAGTCAGCACGCCAAAATGAAAACCTATGTAGCAAACTGTAAGTAACTAAGCCGGCGTAAAAGCTACAAAAACAACGTTTAAATCCACATTTCCTTGTGTTTCCTTTTTTTTCTTTTAAATCATGGACTGACCATGTACTGCTCGACCTATCCTCGCTTGTTTTTCTGTCGCAGGCTGACTGCCTCCACCTCAATCACTCCCATCAAGCCAGTCAGTTGGAACCAGAACTTCCGCTCTCAACTACCAAAATAAAACAACTCTTTTATGTGTAATACAATTTCAGTGGTGATGTTGACTGCACAGGTTCACATACTGGATAACAGCTCGACTTAGTTGTAATAAAAACTTGGAAGACTGAGAAAACATCTACAGACCCGACACTATACAATGCAGTACCATTAGTTCACGAGCCACCCAGAAACCAGGTTCCTGAACCACCAGTTCAGGAGCAGAAGTGATTGGTTGAGACTGGCACAAAATTAAGTGGCAACAATTCATTGATCATTTATTGTTCATTTTCAAGCAAAAAAGCCAAAACCTTGTACCAGGCTCTCTAATGAATATTAGCGAGTTACTTAGGTTTTTGACTATCAATCAGGGAGCTAAAGGAATCTGAATAATATTATAATATAATAATTAATAATTCATTTTCCCACTATTTTCTGACATTTTGTAGACTGAACACTGTATGCAGAAATTCAGCAAGTAAAACTACAGTGAATAAAACGGAATAAAATACATAAATGTAATAAAATCAGATGAAAAAAGTAGAATGAAATAAACAAACAAAACGAATAAAACAGTGTAACTGAAAAATATATTATTTTATTGGATTATTATTACAAATGCATTCAAGTTAAGCAATAGGCTACTTTAGTGTTGTATCTGGTTGAGGTCAAACTGGTTTAACTATTCTACATTTATGTCATATTTTATTGGTAAAGTATACTTTTTAGTTAATACACAGGCCTACAATTTGGTACATAAATTATAACAGATCAAATGAAAAACAAGCACAGATCATCAAATCTTAATTATCATAGCTACATTTTACACATATTGATGTCAAATTCATGAGCCAAACACCTTTTTGTTCAGTTTTCCATAAATTAAATATCTATTAAATTCTATACAAATGAGAAACCTGTGAATAACATATTTAGCTGTGTTACATTTGATGTCTTTATCTACTGTAATTATATTTTTCATAACAATATTTTATCATCTAACTTTTGTACTCCCCACTGGCATTTTATTCAGGTTCGGGATTATATATCGTTATAGATGAGCGACTCAAGGGAAGAGACACTTACATTTTGGAGGAACATCACTTGATTTCCGGTGTATCGTGCTCTCTTTGGTTGGCTTGATCGCCGGCCCGGTTGGTGATGTCACCAACGCCGGGACTAGTACAGGACAACGCCAAAGGAAAAAAGGGACAAACTCTAGGGGACAATATCGCCCCTTGCTGATGACAATGGGAAACGTGCTTTATATTCTTTTTGTCGATGTTCATCCGGTTCTGACATTTTTATAGTAGGCCTACAGGTGATTATCTTGAGAAGTCTTGTGACTCAGATGTGTATAAGAGACAGGCCTCTCTGTGAATCAACACAATTTCTCCATTCATGAATTCAATAAATGGAAGTAATATACAGTGATTAATAGAGTTATATAAAGCTCATTCATCTACAGACACAAATCTATTTTCCTCAGTTGTGGATGTCTTGAATTAACTTGAAAGTCTGTCATTTACGCCAAATGGCAGAAATTTTGAAATTCTACAAAACAACTTCAAGAAGACTTTTCTTTCTTCCTTTATTTTTTTTAATGTGAAAATCATAATATATATATATATATATATATATTATATTCAATTTGTGTTAGAAAATTGTTCATTCTCAACTGCTGTTTCCTGGATCAAAAATGAGATTAAAAAGTAAGACAGATACTATGTTATTTCCAAAATGTTGGAACATGTGACATAATGTAAGATCAAAGCAGTATTAAACAACAGTCTGATTTCAACTGTACTCCACTTCTATAACTGCTACATATTCACATTACACATGATCAACTTTTTTTTTGTTTCAACACAGGAAAATTAAAGTGTCTCAGCCAAAAGAGGAAGCACAGCAATAGATGCTTGTAAAGATACAGGAAGTAACCTAATAAAACCAGAGTTGCCAACTATGGATATTATGAGCTTCCACTATAAGGAGGCTGTCACAGGAAGGTCGAGACACATCAAATAAATACAAAAATTGCACTAGAGAAATGGGTTTTGTCCTGTTGTTGACGTGAGCTCTAAAAAAAATTAAATTTAATGGACGGTAGAATGGAAAAGGGTGTTACACTTGTAGCCTACACTCACATCGGATCAAAAACTTCACATGACATAGGTTTTAATGCTGTTAAATAAGCAGAACTTATATTTAGTGGGGGTGTGGTGAACTTTGTTCCCTCGTCATTCTCATATTTGTAACTTATATACATTGTAGAATGACTTTGACGTGAGTCAACACGAGAGGAGGCGAGCTCCTAAAAAGATGCATGTTGGTTGAGTAAACCATGAGCTTATAGCTATAGTGACAGTAGTTACATTATTACAGGTTATAGTTTAGAACTTGGTAAAAGTGAGTCAATCCTATTTTGGTCGACACCTTCTGATAGAATCAAGCTTCATCAAACAGGAAATTGCATTGAATCATAAAGTAATGTTGGTCTGACTCAGAAAGACAGTCCCTGGCAAAGTATTATCCAAATGTGCTAAAAGAAAAACTAATTTCATGGTTTTAAGTTTGTGATAAACGAGAGAATGCGAGAAATGGCCAGAATTTAGACAGTGTAGTTTGTGTATATGTGATAGATGTATGTGTATTAATAGCCTTTGTCTTTTGTCTTTTTTTTTGGTCAGTTTAAGTCAAATTCTGTTTAAATTGACATTAAAGTTGAAAAAAGAGAAAATTTGGGTTATTTGTGGCTCATTCTCTGCTGTGAACATAAAATAAAAACTAAGGATAAACTGAAAATCAGAGGGTTACGTCATATCTTTGTCCCATAAATACACTGCCAGTCTATGACAACCTCCTCACCTACACACATCTAAAATTAGTCTAAATCCACAATATTCATCCATTTTTTACCACTGTCTCACACAGTACTCATCCGTTATCAGTTCAACCCAGACAGATACACGGATACTTGTTCCCTGCTCCACAGCACCTCCACATGTCTGTTTTTTATTCCTACACTGGGGATGGGAGTAATGAAATGTACCCCTGTAAAAAAGTTTTTGGATACTCATTTTTGACTCTTGGATATGAAACTGACAGTGAAATTGTTTTGAGGGCAAAACAGTATTTTTATTTCTGAGGTAAAATGTGAAGAGTTTTTTTTGGCACTGACGAAGTGTTGAACTTCCTATCACAAGGGGGCAGAGCAACCCTGGCAGAAAAGTTCAACACTGTCTGTATCACCAAGCGTGCACGTCACACAACCTTTACCAGCTGATTGTACTACAGTGTCAGGATGTTAAAATAACCAACTGAACTTTCACCCACCTCCCCTCTCTCACTCAACACAGACAATGACTTACATACCCTAACAAATCAATTTAATTAGAAAGCAATTAGATGAATAAGTAAAAGCACATGCTTTGGCCTATTTTTTGAAGAACATTTTACAATAAGTTTGTCTGACTCAAGGATAATTGGAAAGAGCTGAGGTGCATGTTTATATCAGATGTACAGTTGGTATTATTAGATTTCATTGTTAAATCTCAACAGTGTAAAAATATGGTGGTTCACAGCAATGAATGGGATTCAAAGCTGCTGTAAAAGTGAAAAATTGTTAGAATGTCCCTCCTGTCTTCAGCCACAGGACAGCTTGACTTATTAATCGAGGCTGAGTAACACTTGTCAACACTCTATCTGCCACTGCTATAACCAGGATGTCTTTCTCTTTAGATCCATGCCCCTCATATTCTCACCAGCGGCACCAAATCTTCCCACTGAGTGATTACTGAGAGCTGAGAGGAGCTATAGTTACAACGCTGATGAAACTGTATGTTTACTTTGGCAGAAAGGCGCCCGTCTTCAAGTCCACCTGACTGGAAGTGATGATGTATGTGATGAAGCAGTGGCTCCCGTGCTATGTTTGCTATTCGGTGGCCTGCAGGCCCAGTGAAATGTGAATCACAATAAATGTAGATTATTATGTGCAGTACGCAGGGATTTAGAAATACCAAAGACTAAAAACGGAGCTTTCTGTGGGCAGAGGTTTGAGACCAAATATATTTCCTGATCTACATTTGTGCATTTTAAGGTATTTGGAGAGCAAAAATTGGATAACAATAGCTTCAAAATCATGTCAGTGGAAATCATAGAAATGCGTCTTAAATATAACATAAACATAAGCAAAATGTGCTTTGAACAATAAATATTTATATAATAAAACTATATATAATTATACCAGGTTTATGTTATTCTTAAATTGAGCCTATAGCTTCCATTGTAATTGCCAAAGAACATATATCTCTGTGGTAATAAGGCCATTGTCTGAATGGGATCAGATCAGTTCCTTTTTGTTTGTGTTCAACAGCAGAGGGGAATAACGCTAATCCTACTAAAAACTCAGTTTTCAAAAACAAGAAAAAAAAAACCTATCTGCTGACAGGACATGAAAATTTCACTTGCCAAAATTTTATGAAATAAGTGATAACAAGCTTGAACCAAGTGAAATGCTCTAACATAAGAAGAAATATCTCAAGCGTACTGCATCCAACTGAGAGAAAAATGTTGGCCCTATTTTTCTGAATCAAGGAGAATATTATCTATACTAATTCTGTTTTCATGGAAAAAGAATCCTGCTCTATTTTTCTGAATTTAATCTCAATTCAGAGAAAAGGAGGAGAATTTTCTTTCCATGAAAACTTATCAAATGTATCATATTATAAACTAAAATGTGGAGGGTAGAAAAAGGACAGGATACCTATGAATATGGTTTGAATTACACCAGATTCATAGATACATTCTGCCTTTATTGTTGCAACAATGTACACACTGAAATAAAGTAACTCTTATTCAACAACTTTTAATGGAAATGTAGATTTGATAGACATACGATATACTTACTTGGTTATGTTCAAACCCCCATAATTCAATCTGCCTTATTGGTTTACACCTAAATAAAATGCAGTTAAACTGTATCATTGCATTGGCATTATCCATTACAGGTAAATTCAGTGGTCTTTGCTTTGCTTATGATGTGCAAATGCTGCAGCCCTTTCACTGTTTTTTCACTAGTATTGTTTCATAATCAGTCACAACATTATGAAGATTTGGTAAAGTTGTGTGACGCAGCTTGGTGGGCATAATTTGATTTAGAAAATATTTAAACATTTTTATAGTCAATGTCTGGACTTTTGAAAGAGGCCCTTTCAGGCACACAACCAAACACACACAGAGTACCTTCTCATGACTCCACTGCCACTGCAAGATCTTCTATGGCAGCTGATCCCACCACATTTAGAGAAGATCTCTATGTAAGAACTTAGTGTTTACTTTGTATAAAAGAGTTTAAATTTCATTTCAAGCAATTACCGTTTCAAGGTTGACAAGATTTAGAATGCATCAATGGATGGAAGAGAATTAAAACTGAGGCTCAGACTGCCCTTTGCTTCATTTCTTTACCACAGCAGCAAATCAAGACTACAACTGTGACACAAACATTTAAACATTTAAACCAAACCACAAACAAATCTGAAAAATCTGTTGAATCCAGATGATTAACTGGATAAATACTGTTGCAAAATATATCAGGGATGTGTTCCAAGAAAACATGCAGTTGCCTCATATTTTAGCAGCTGTTACATCCTGGTTCAAAGTTTACTGAAAGACCACAAAAAAGCCACAGAAACGATTATGTTGTGATGACTGTTGCAGATATTAGGTTGTTGATTCACACTCTAATAAACAGCGATTTTATAGCCCTTCAAAAACAGCGACAGGCGTGCGCACTGCTGAACAGAGAACAGTAGCGTGTGTTGCTGTGACGGTAAAGGTGTCGTCACAGTTTAATCTGTTTCCTTTATGCTGCTTTTTAGGTCGGAGATTTCCAAATTGAAAAATTCTGAATTCAGAGCTTGAAGCCTTCCACAACTCAACACGAGAAAAGTAGAGATGTTCCAATGCCATTATTTCCTTCCCGATGCCAATTCTGATGCCTAAACTTGCACAACACACACAAAGTATTGATCCAATACCACTGCGTTAAAAACAGCTTATTAACAGCTGTATACTAGTAACCCTGAATGGATGTGATTCGATTGCTATTGTTGTTGTTAGCATAGCTCAGGTTTCTCTACGAGAAACTCGTCTTCTTGTGGCAGTTAGCATATTAGGCTATATGAATATTTGTAACGGCAACAGAGCTTAATTGGATACGCCAATGAAATGGAGAAATGCTCATTTAACCATTCAGTATAAATACTGAATGGAAAAGTTTGAAAAAAGTTTGAAAAGTTTTACTTTGGAAAACTGTCTACAGGCCTTTCACTTTCGCCTTTCCACCAAACCAATAGGCCTTTGCTGTCAGAATAGTCAAATAAAAGCGTAACAGCATTACAAAGTGGGGATTTTTGGGGCTAATTTGGCCCCTGGCTGCCACCACACCTCCAGCCTCGATCTTTCCTCTCGCCCCACATCTTTTGGATCTGTATTCTGGGACATGGGGGCTTGGTACGAGCTGCCAGAGTACCACCATGACAGCTGTCCTTGCTTTGCAACAGACAGAATTAGTAAGATAAACTCAGCCAGAGACAGAGGGGCCCAGTTGTTGTCCAGATAAGTGAGGTCAGATGAGACGGCAACAGTCTTTTACCCACTTAGTAAATGAGAACACGAGATGAACAACATAGTTATTAAGACTGGAACTCTTTTAGAAGAGTTGGAACAGGTAGCCTATCATCAGCAGAGGAGGAGATGGTAATCAATTTTTAGGAGGAAGCGCAACAAATCTCCAAAATGTCTACGCACTCCCTCCCAGTTCACAAAATACATTGCTAGAAAAGTATTTTACTGTAAATCACCTTACCTCACTGATGAGTACAAATGAGAGCTTTTCTGCAGGAAGAGAGTAACACAATGTCACATCCAAGTTGGGAAATGAATTTCCCACATTAAAATATTAATGCTGTCACAAGGATTCTCTCTGCTCTACTTTTCGAGGCTCTCCATGTTAATTGTAGAACCTCTAAAAGCCTGTGTCAAACTGCCGTATGCTTTCAAATGTCACACTAACATCCAGATGAGGAAAGCAGGTCATTGTAATTTTGTATGTATTGGTGTCAAGCTGACTGTCTGTGTGACTGCATGAAGAGTTTGCACGGGCAAAAAGAACGCAAAGAAAAGAGGAACTTCAGCATCTAAATAAAGTGTCCAGTGACTGCTGGGGTTGAAACATCACACCAATCTCCTCAGGGATTTAGCAGTCTTGAAACACAACACCAGGCTAAATGACTGAGGCTTTGCTGTGTCATATATAGACCCACATCAGTGTGATGGCAGCAAGCGAAGAAAGAGTGAAAATGAGTACAGGAGGCTTTTAATCATCGTCATACATTCAACATCAGGTGACAAAGCCACCACACTAACCAGAGACAGTTTAGTTAATTTGGGAAGGAAAAGCCTGAGAACTATTAAAACTATTTTTGGCCATTGCAGGAGTAATTTATATTTTAAAAGGTTTGTTTTTTCCTCTTGCCGTGTCCGCGGATGCTCCCTCTTCCACTACTGGATCTCAACTAATGGATCTAAACTCTCTTCAGGCAAGTTAACACAATAAACAACTTTGCAAATGGCCAGATATCATGCAAAGTAATCCCACTCATCTCGGTCTGGCTTCATGATTTATTATGGTCATTATTTAAGTTACACATGCATCATTACATTGCCAGCTGGCACAACAGATATTTAGCTTTAAATGAAATCTCAGTTTATTTGTTAGAGCAGCTACAGTGAACCTTAAAGAGTCACATGCTGCAGGCGGCAGGCGGTAACTGTACACAAAATCCTGAGTTTGGAATGAAAGGATTGTAGTCTGTAATGGCAAAGGGAAAAGATAAGTCCTCTCCTTTCCCAGATACTTTTGCAGTCTCACCCAGGTCTCAGGACATTCACAAGGAGCTCAGGGGGCTATGAAAAGGCACTATTACTTCTTCAAATTCAGCGTAATTTGATTCATTGAGTTTATTAGCGATAACACTGTCCTTTTGGCAGGAGAAGTGGATTGCTCCAGAAAAATAATACCACTGACCACTGACCACATTACTATAACTTTAAATTATATCCGGTACTAGTAATATCAGAAGATAGTATTACCCTAAAATGATAGCATTTTTTTTTTTTTGGACAGAATTACCTCCCTGCACAGATGATGTGGATTAAGTACCTCAGATGCATAACAGAATGTATCTTATTAAGCAATAATGCAACATTTCTGGCAAAGAGTTAGATAAAAGATTGCATTAAATATAAGGCTATGACTAGCAGCCAAGAATGGAAGCGAGTGGAAACAGCTAACCTGGCTCAGTCCAAAGGTAACAAATCTGCCTCTAAAGCTCACTAAAAAACATGTAAAATTGTCTTGGTTTTATCTGGAGAAAAAATGGAATCAAAAAATGACACAATGCAGTTTTATTGGGGAAACTACTTCCTGGTTGCTTGTGTTTTTTTCCATCCCAGTTTAGATTTAAACATGCCTACTTCCGAAGTGGACAGTTTAATCTGAGCTGGAAAGTTAGAAAAACAATAAGACGCGTCTGGAGCAGTAGCTTCCTAAATATCTCTCTTTGGATAGAGCCAGCTAGCGGTTTCCCCCTTCTTTATGCTAAGCTGCTAGCTGTAGCCTTATTTCCGGAAGCATGAAAGGATTGTATAATGATCTCATCATCTATTTAATTTCCTTTTATGCAGATAATCTAGTCATGTGCACTATGTTTAATACCTGAGTATTAAACATCAAATTGAGGCTATATGGCAGCTTGAGCTAGGAGACTCCTGCTCTACACTTGCTAAGCTGTAAGTATGCCCAATTCCCACAGTGGGAGCCCAAAATGATTCTTTCCCTCTTCATCGGTTCTAATTGCCCATTTGAGACCTTAATTATGACATTGCACGTTCTTTAAAATCAGTCACTGGGATCCATTTCAACCAATTTGACAGGCAGTCAGTGAAGTTCTTCCAGAGGATCGTATTGGATCTTGGATGACCCAGAGAAATTCCAGTCCAATTGGTTCCTGTGGCATTAATGATTAACGGTCCACTAGTGATGATGGGGTCTGCCTGGCTTGACCTTTCCATTTGCAACAGAAGTAAGCACTAGGCTTTAGCATCACGATAGCCTTGCAGTGCCCAGACAGCTGCACCTTTATCCGCTGGCCCTAGCAGCTGAGTTGGAGGCCTCGATCCAGAGGGTACAGTGTGGGGGAGGGATAACTGTGTGCCAGCTGAAGGCCGAGAAGAAGCAAAGGCTGGGGGCAGGGGCGCAAGGACTGAGGGCATGCTCGACCAGTCCTGGGCAATGTTTCAATTGGTCATGAAACAGATTTGTCCTGTGAGGTTTAAATTAGACCACATGTCTGAAATTAAGTGAACTGAGTTAACTGAAAATGCCTATGTTAAATACTAGAGTATTACTGTAAAGTGTTTAAAGTATACACTGGCAATATAGGGGGTGGATGGTGAACATGTGATTTACATATGTGCTCGAGTTCCAAGGGTAACATTTTTTTTTCTTTTTTACTAAAGCACATTAGATACATGAAGGAAAAGATGACTAGTCTGTTAAAGACAGGGTAATCAAATCAAATCTATTCCCAGTCACGTCCTCTGAACTAGTACATCTTCTGTCTTCAGTCTGGCGAACTGTCATCTGACTTCAATTTCCCCCATGTCCAAATGACAGAGCTTCCTGTTTTTCCCAGCTGCCCATGTCAAACCTGTTTAGAGTAGCGTTCATGAAAACATTGCTAAGCTATTGCTCACAGTTTAACAGAAATTGAACACTTCCTGGTGATTATATTTAAATTTCAGTTGGTAAAAACTACAAAGGCCTGTCCAGTATTTGGCCTGTGGCTGCAGAGCCACAGGCCAAATACTGGAATAAAAGATTAATCAGATTACCTGAAATGGCTGAGTGAGACTAACTGAAAGAGAAACATTGTTTTTAAAAAAAATGAAAACTGCTAACTACTCATCCTTGCAACAGCTAATCAGTCTACAGCTCTGTGAGCGTGTATGTAAAAACAGTGGTGATTTGAGTTAAATGCTAAAGTTAGAATACATACATCCTGATGTTTAGCAGATGTAATACCATGTTCACCATGCTAACATTCGTTTGTTAGCGCTAAACACACAGTGCAGCTGAGTCTCAGTCACGCAGCTGTCTCACTACTTTTGCAGGTATCTGGTCATGAAGTAAAGTACTGGACAAATTAAAATTTTGACTTGTGCAAAATCATTTCAACTCATTCTAAGGGAGGCATGAAAATCTGTATCAAGTTTCAAGACAATCTAGCCAATAGATGTTTAGACACTTTACTCAAAACCAAAAAACGTAAAAAAAAAAAAAAAAAAATTTTTAAATCTCATGGCAATCCAGTAAATAATTGTTGAGATATTTTAGTCCGTACCAAAGCAGTAGACCACCCAGTATCCATGTTGCTAGCATGGCAAAAAAATACCGATATAAACACGAAAACATGCATACACAGAGATACATACACACAAACTGACACACAAAGCGCTAAACTCTTTATGGCTTGCCACAAATAGAGCACTTTAATCTTAGTGGAAAACTGCTGACGTATTTTTTCACTGGAAAGACCACCGGGTCAGGAAAACCTGTTTCAGAGAAAGGGAGAGAGAGAGAGAGAGAGAGAGAGAGAGAGAGAGAGAGAGAGAGAGAGAGAGAGAGAGAGAGAAAGAGAGAGAGAGAAAGAGAGAGAGAGAGAGAGAGGTGGGATGAGGAAAGAAAGAATTGAGAAGAGCATTGGAAATGATGGAGGGGGTGTAGCAGTGTGAACAAGAGAGAGTGGGGTTGCGGAAAATAGTGCTAAAATTTTCTTAGAAACCATGTGGGTGTCTGTCATTACCAGGCCCGGATACCGTATTCAACACGTTGGACGTTTGGGAATGAATGCGTTTTCCCCTGTGAGGAGGAATATAGGGAGGTAGAGACAGATGAGACACATGAGTAGGGACAAATCTCACAGGACAACAGTCTTTGACATTTGACCCATGGCATCCTTTCCATCACGCATCAGAGGCCATAGGAATATTAAGCCATTATGTCGCCCAACAGAGCGAATGTGTGTTTCTGTATGTGTGTGTTCTGTATTGTGATAATGATAACCACGGATACTTGATGAAACAAAAACAACAGTTGAGAAGATTGACTTGTTTTTTTTTTCTGCAGGAAGGAGGATGGGGAGGGATGATATGGCATATCTGTTGTGGGGAGAAACAAACTGGAAATAAAAAGTGTAATTTAAGCAAGCTCGTGAGATCCTGTATGTGAGTGAGCGAATGAACAACAACTGAGTGACCTTAAATGGCCACATGGTCTCACTGGTGACTGAATGAGTGAAAGGGGGACTCGGGGTTATCTCTGTGAAGCACCGCTGTATTTTTAGATCATCTCAAAAAAGATTGCCTGCCCCCTTGGTACCCCCCCACACCCCCCAAATCCCC